>NC_142521.1:7640000-7760000 GCF_964205215.1 Stylophora pistillata | reverse complement strand
CTGCTGCGTGACTGCATTTAAACACGCCTCTTGGACATTCACACTCGGTTGATTTTATTTCATGTTCTTCATCCAAATAAATCTGCAAGATGTCAAGATTAATGGCATTTAGTTCGGCAAATAGAAACGGTTTTTTCGGCAAGATGCTACTAGTAAAAGATCGATGATGCAAAGAATAACAACTCACCGTCACTTTATAAACCTTTTGTTTCATGCTTGCGTGTACTTCTCCTCGTAAAACACCCTGCTGGTAAGTAAATGCTTCAATGTGATCTGACTTAAAGTGGTTTTCCCCCTTTTTTATAGATTTCTTTTCTTCTGAGAAGAAAGAAAAAAGCGAAGCGATGGATAATGTCGCCATTTTGAATCGAATGGGCGCTTGTTTGGAACTGAGATTTTTAGCACCATGGAAACGTGACGTCACCGCTTAAGGACTCTATTGTAACATGATTTGTGTCAGTAACAGTATTACCTAAATCAGGGCTGTCACCTAGCAGTGCCCGGTGGCCCCTGGCACCTTACTTTGTTCTTGGGCGACCCAGGAATCTTAGTTTTTTCATAAAAAGCATATGTTGGGCACCCTGGATTTCACAGCTTCTGAGCACTGGGCTCTCTTCAATTTTTCTTAGAGCACAGCCTCGCTTAAATACTCTTCTTCATACATTTCCTAAGGTGCTGACAAGGAGAATTTGTTTAACGATCAAAAGCTCCTTAGCTGATAGGATTTTAAAAATCTGATCCAAGGAATGAAAAGTTCAACAAATTATTTTATGATGACTAAACTCACCTGATGGCAAAGTTCAATAGTAGGCAGCAACACGAGAGCATATGGTGGCTTAGATACTGCTTCCTTGTCCACAAGTAGTTTATTGATAATAGGAAGAAGGTAACCTGCAGTAACAACCACAACAACACCATGAGTTTACACACTAAAGAAATTCAGCTGCTTCAATCAGGACATGTAGATATTTTTCACAAAAGATTCTGTGATTTTGCTGCGTGTCTTTTCAGTAATAAATCACAGATGACACCAAAATGTGTTAAGAACAAAGAAGTGTCACAGAAGGCATAACTGAGCTTGTCACTTAGTTCTTACCATATATTGACATCTTAGGTGAGTCAAAGTGATTTTAAAAGTACACAACATTACTCAAAACTGAAATATAAAATTGTATAAAAACAGTATTTTGTGGAAAACACTCACTTGTCTCCCATTTTAATAATTTACCCACTTACACAGAGTTTTTCCACTTCCTGTTTCTGCATTAATGATTGTGTTTCTTCCATCTAAAACTGGTCTCAGGGCCTTTAGGAAATTATGAAAATAAAATCTGATGTAAATGCCATAGCAACACAAATGTTTTCATGAAAAATCTTCTTTGTCTAGGTACCTAAAAAGTCATAGTACAGGTGTTGTTCACTTTTACCAACAAGGATTACAATAAACACTAAAACAAAAATCTCGAACCTTATTGGTTATCTATGCATCAAGTTTTCGACTGGACATTGAAATAGGACAGTTACAAGTGGATACTCCTCCTGATCACCCCACGGTTTGTACACTTTTTCAGGCCAAAGATTCGAGGACTTTTCAAGGACTTTCCAGGACCCTACTTAGAAATTTCAAGGACTTTTTGTAATGACAATTTTACCTCAAAACCAAGAAAAATGTTTCTGTTAACATCTATGTTTTGGGTTTACCGATGGTGCAAAACAAAAGCAGATATTTTTCCATGTTGTTCAATAAAAAATCAAGGACTTTCAAGGACCCAAAACGAAATTCAAGTACTTTCAAGGCCTTGAAATCAGCCTCCTGAAATTCAAGGGTTTTCAAGACTCGTACGAACCCTGTCACCTGCCAATCCTGGGTTCAAACCATACTTTTACGAGGCCCCGTATCAGGGAGGGGGGTGGAAGGTTTGAGTACCCTGTATCCTATCAACTTTGACCCAAATATCCCATATCTTATTAATTCTTGTGGTTTGTGTCCCTATACTTCCAGTTCAATATCCCGGAATCTCTATATAGATATCCCATTTCCTGTCTTTTTTTTTTCCTCAAGAACCCCATATCCCAACAGTTTTTTACCCAAATATCCCATATCCTAACAACCCTTAATAGAGACTTATCTAACAAGTGTTGATGGGATTGTTTCAAAATTTTCTATCACACACATGCATTCCCAAGGGAGCAAAAACATTCTGCAAAGCCACCAAAGTCTGAGCCCTCCCCATACTTTTTGGTGCCAAGAATGACACACTAGACACTTTTAACCCTTTAAGTTACAGCATTGATTAACATGTAACTTCTCCCTTTAAAATCCACACATTAATCAGGCTTCAGGTAATGAGAATACTGAAACTTATCAAGTGGAAGTTGATGTCCTGATCTAACATCAGAAACTAACCGAGTGGTTAGGGTGCTGGACTTGTAATGCGGTGTCCCGCGTTCAAGTCTTCCACCCTGCCACTCACTGGATTTGTTCTCAGTTGCCCCTGGTTCAACTCCTCGGCTGCGCTCTGTAAATAGCCCACTGATTTGCCTCCTGCCAGTGGCGAATTTTAAGCACTTAGTTAGTTTACATTGTGGCTGAATAGCCCCTAAGAGGGAGCTTCAATTTATGTATTTTTATACTTTTTTTTTAACTTACAAGGAAATTTGTAGCAGCGAGAGAGGAGAATTTACAATTACCATAAAAACATGCAGATAAGCTGCACCTTATCTGCTGGAACATTTGAAAAAGGTGTCATGACTGTCAATGCCAATTTCCATTTTTTGCATCTGATCTAATACCTCGTTACTAAGCTTTGAATGTTCTGCTCACATTCTTGCTGTATACATAATGCAAATATCTATGGAAAAATTGTGTTGAATGATGAAATTTGTCGACAAATACCAGAAAAAGATCAATCATACGTCAAAGTTTGCAGGAACGATGTTCATTATAATAAAGTGCCAACATTGTGGGTAAGACTTTGAAGTATTTTCCGTTGCAAATTATGTTTGTGAGTTTATGTTCAATGAAGAGTGGATGAAGAAGACTTCTCAAGACTCGACTTTAGACTTCTTTTGATTTCTTTATTTTCCAAAATTTGAGCTACTAAATTCAGCATGCGGCTTATCTGCGGGTTTTTATGGTAGATCTCGGAAATGAAAGGGTTAATATACAGTATTATTATAGAGCTGTGTCTCACAAGGACTGGGAACTACCGATTTCATGAATTTGATTGACTAAAATCAATATTGAAAGCGTTCTAGATTTTCCCATCTAGACTGGCATCTAGACCGGTCTAGAAAAAAAAGGTACAAAGAATATAAAAAATTGGCATACATGACACAGCCATATAATAAACATCTTATTGACCGAGCTAGGTCGGTCTGTACGGGAGAATCTTGACCGAGGTCGCCGGTACAGACCTCACTGCGTTCGGTCTGTACTGGCGACCTCGGTCAAGATTCTCCTATACAGACCTCCCGGTTAATAAGAACTAAGTATTTCCAAAGTACTGGAATAATACCTCACCTTTTCCTGAATTTCTGTCGGATTTTTAATACGTAAGTTTCTCATCCTATTGACTAAGTCCTTTTCCAATCCAAATGAGTTGAAAAGCCGCGTTTTCGTGCTCTCAAAATAAACATATTTCCTTAGAAAGTACCTTGTTCGAAAACGCACGAGGGCGGCTGCCATCTTGCCAAGCAACCACGCAGATATCCTTATTCAGCTTGGTAGCCCCTCGATGAGTCTGATGTCCTGTATCTGTCAAAACAGCATACTTTGCAGAAACGCTTCCGTAACCATGAAATAATTCCTCATCGTTTCTCATAAGATTACGATGTTTTCGTTTCTGTTTGCCTTAAAATGAAGGGATCGTGCTCTTGTTTTCACTAATTATGGCGTGGAACACGAGATCGAAGTGGACCCGCTCTAAACTGGAGCCCCCTCGTCTTCCAACTCGCTTGACCGAGTTCCAAGGTAATACACGCGTAGCGAAATATGAATTAAATTTTGCAGGGACAAGTAGTTCCCCATTTGTTTGTGGTTCAATACGGCAAAGCAGCGTGGATCCTGCTTTCGAGATTTATCTGAGTAGTTCTAACTGATAAGACCCTTCGAATTTTTGACGGTTCGCATGCAGTAACTAGTTGAATTATTGCGACTGCGTTTTCACTTTGTGTCGGGCGAAACTGAACTAAGGTCAACAAACCGTATGCGATTGTACAATGATATGAGCAGATACTCCCTTCGTCTAAGTGCAGGGTTTATTTCTTTTAAGTCTAAGGCCATGATCTCATAAGGATAAGATTTAACCTTACGGTACACTTTGTATCAAATCACAGAATGCAACAAAGATATTCAAAAGGATTTTTACATATTTATTTATCAATTTATGTATGTATAAATAACGGTATGATTTTGCTACAATGAGCTTTCGGGATCTAGTATAGATATGCCTTCGTAATTTCAGGATTAATTTGTGATCGCTGTGTTATCAAATTACTAATTTCTTGCACGTGACAAAGGTGTGTTTGTGGGCGTGATCGTGGGTATGATCATCATATGATCATGAAATTACTATAGAATGATTATAGGGTGATCCACAAGTTCATGGACAACTTTCAGCAGTAATCTTCCCTTGACTTTTAAGTATATCGTTTGGTGGTCAACAGTGAAAGTTAATTTGAGAATCGTAGGATAGTGATACCCCCTTTTAACCTTTAACCTCTAAGAGAGACTAACATCTAATTTCTCCTTACAATATATTGCCTCTGAATTAGGACTCCCCCTCCCCTCCCCCAAATTTTGTGACCCTTTTCCCACATGCAGAAGTTCCACTGTAATTATCACTGTCTTTTTTACAGATGCTGATCTTTCAGATACATATGTACCCATTAAAGATGCATCCACCAGTGTTCAAGCTTTGGAAGGCAGAGTGCCAAACTATCTGTTGTTAGTTTCTCTACTGGAACATCTCTGTTCTTTGTATGAGACTGATCCAGAGAAAAGCAAGAAGATCTTTAATGGTGAGATTTGAAAACCTTGTCACATTTTTTGAAATATTAAACTCGAAATGCACAAGTCCAATAATTTTAAAGAACTGTAATGGTCACCAAGAGGATCTGCTGTGATGTTGCTTATGGGCAGATTTTGAGCTTTTATGTTTGATGATCTCTGTCATAGGTGTACAAGTAGATGTTCAAACTAATTAATCTTAATATATATCTTTCTGAAATATGTCAGAAACGAGTAATGGTAAAATTTCATTAAGTTCTTCTTGGGCGATAGATGGTACAGATTGAACCTTTGAGTGTTCTCTATACTTAATGTAATTAAAGTGGAATTTAATTGACAGGAACTTTCTTTGTTGCAGTTATCTGTCAGCAGCTTGTGAAGATGAAGGTATGCACTTGTTTTTAATTCCTGGGTGGCACAAGCAGGGACAGAAAGAGGACATTGTCCAGTATACTGTTCTGTGAGATGTAAAATGCTACAAGAATTTTTTTTCAGGTTTATTTTCACCACTACTTACTGCGAGGATCATAACTGCAAGGATCCCTTTCACATACCTTTCTTAATATGTGTAGATATATGATTTTCTACAAGAAAGTTGTCAAGCTATTGTTCTATTGATATGGTGCAGAGAAGTTAGGCGCTAGTCATTCCTCGGAGTCAAGGGTGACAAGGGTTAAAAATGCAACTGATTTATGTTTTTTCCAGGTGATGCCACCTTTTTCATTTATTGAAGAATTCAGTGTTATCAGAGCAAAATACAAAACAGTTTTTAGTGATCTCATGCAAGCTGCTGCAAAGACTACTGGAACTGATGTAAGAAAGCATGTTTGCACCACAGCATTTCAGACTATGAATTGAGATTGGGATGCATTTATACTGTTGGGATCTGTAAGCTCACAATAAATATATCTAGAGTTTTCCATTTACACATGCAGTCCATTACACATCCATTTACACATGCAGTGCAGTGTCAATGCACACACTCTTCCATTTTTCCCCTTTTTTATGATAAACAATCTCTTGCTAAGTGGCAGTGAGAGAAAACAAAACCCAATTTCAAAAAGTTACACATTCAAGTACTTCAAAGTTTTCTTGTCATCCAGAATGTCTAGGAATGATCCCATTATTAAGCTAAATGAACAGATGAAACAGCTCTGAACTTGTTAATCTACCACACTGCAAAATCTTGAGAAAACATGATGATGTCACACTCCTAACCTTATGCTCTGATTGGTTTGTGTCAGCCAATTATTACTGTACACACCATTTGAGAATTTTTTTACCTGTACAATTAATGTACCTGGGCTAATACAATGCAACCACATCCTTTGCCTCACAACTTCATTATGCTCTCACATTGGGTCAGAATAAGGATAAAAATCTACAAGAACCCACTGTGAAAGTATGCAAAACATTTTTTAAAAAAATTAATGTTTGGTATGTTACTGAAATTTCAGCTTCTTAGTATTCCATCTGGATTGAGGAAACCAGCCCTAAGCACATATAACAGATGTATCTGTAGGTAAGAAATTGGGTTGTACTTATTCACTTGTTTTCCTTTTAGCAGAAATAAACCATTTTTTGTCTCGTTTGGATAAATGTTTCTAATTATTTGGATTCACTCCTCGGAGTTATTAATTTAATTTTATTTTGATTTCACTCTTGTCTTTTTAGGAGCCTATCTGCTCCCCAAAAAATGAAGGATCTTTTGCAAAATGGAACTTCACGTTATAAGGAGGAGTTTGTAGAGATCATAAGACTTGGTAAAGGAGGCTTTGGAAGTGTTTTCAAGGTTTGTGGCTTAAGCATAGCTTTGGGAATTGCAGGAGTTTATTTTGTCATCAAACTTCTTGCTCATCTATTAGGATAAAACTCAAGACTGAAGTCATTTTGGTTTTTTCCCTTTTAAGGTGAAAAACAAACTTGATGGTAGAGAGTATGCCGTGAAAAAGGTTCCACTTAAAGAAACAAATCCTGATCTTTGTTTGAAGGTACACCCAGAACACCACAACAGTAATTCTACCTCTGCTAGCCATAAGATTTTTTATGTAATTTAAACACAGGTGAAGTGGAAGATGTGGGGGCCTGATGTTAAGTACACTGGACTGTGGGTTGAGAGGTCCTGGTTCACAACCTGGCCAGGTTGTATTCTTGGGCAAAACACTTTACTTTACTGTGCCTAGCTCTCTCCACTCGGGAGGAGAAATGGGCACCAGCAAATTATTAGGAATACTTCATTAAATGCGAGGGGATAACCTGATGGAGCAGCTTCCCACGGGGGGGGGGGGGGGGGGTAAAAGTACTACTACAGGTATTTGCTTCATGCTGTGGAAACCAGCTGGGTGTATTACTTGGCCTGAGTACAGACTTGAACACAGTGAGACAATAACAGTCCATTAAAGAATTGGTGTTTAAACTAGCAAGAACTTTCGAGCTATTTAAAGAATTATTTTTTTCTGTCAGGCCTTGCAGATTACAACTATTACCACAGACTGGATGCAGTGATACTCACATGCCTTTGCTTCCTGTATGTAGGTTTTGCGAGAGGTCAAAGTTCTGGCAAACCTCAGTCACAGTAATGTTGTAGGATATCATGCGGCATGGCTAGAGTATGTGACAACAGATACAGTCAGCACTGCTATGCCCAGTAAGGAAAAATCTTTGTAAACCATAGGCAAAAAATGAAAACCACACTTTGCAAGGAATAAAATCCAGTCAAAGAACTGGTGTAGGTTAAGAGAATTTAAACAGTTCACACAAGTCTAGTGGGGATTAAAGGATTTGCACAGAGTCGAAAAAGTGTTGAATTTGTGCATGAAAAACTTCTGTGCATGAAAAACTTCTGCCTTGGAATAACATAATTTGTGTTCTCTTTGCTTTTATAAGAGGTTGTAGATGGTGACTAATTGAAATAAGTTTCTCATCAGGAGTAGCTACCGTTCCCACAAGTCTTCAGGAATTAAGTGACCTTTCTTCTTTAAATGGAATTCACAGGTAAGTACTCTTCTTTGGCAAACTTGAACTTGCCCTAGGCTTGCAACAAATGTTCAAGATCTCTCTTCATCTGGAACTTGCGTTTTGAGAGGCTGACATCTTTCTTCATTCTCAGTGCAAAACTCTTTAAACCTCATTTCTGGTGGTTTCATGTTGAACTAATTCAGGTTTAAAATGAAAATTTTAAGGTTCAAGTAGTCCAACTTTTATTTACTTTGTGTTACATTATTATGCATGCTGTTGTCGGTTTGTAAAGAGTTAATGAGATGTTTGTCAACTTATAAGGTCTTCAAAAAATCATTCGCCATACTGCTCACTAGACATTTCCTAATATGCTAACCACAGGGGGCCCAGACAAGCGACGAGTCTGGTTGTCTTTAACCCCTAAAAGTGACTAGCATCTTATTTCTCCTACGACATCACCCCTGAATTACACATTTGAAAAACAAATTAAAGAAGCTCATGATTGTTCAAACAGTTTCTCTTGGTTAGCACCACAGGGGGCCCAGACAAGCGACGAGTCTGGTTGTTTGTTCGAAATATAAAGGAATGTATGGGAGAATATTGAAGAGTCTTATTATCGTAAACTTATATCATGAAATGTCTAAGTTAAAGCTCAAAATAAATGTAAACCTACCTCACTTGCTGTGTATTGTCGTTTCCGTGGCTCTAAATGGCGAATTTGAGCGATTTGGTGGGTTTTGCGTCGACTGTTACTATACGTTATACGTTATAGTATAACTATTCTATACTATACTATACTAACTATACTATACGTTATAGTAACAGTCGACGCAAAACCCACCAAATCGAAATGACAATACACAGCAAGTGAGGCAGGTTTACATTTATTTTGAGCTTTAATTCAGACATTTCATGATATAAGTTTACGATAATAAGACTCTTCACTATTCTCCTGAACATTCCCTTTCGAACAAACAACCAGACTCGTCGCTTGTCTGGGCCCCCTGTGGCGCTAACCAAGAGAAACTGTTTGAACAATCAGGAGCTTCTTTAATTTGTTTTTCAAATGTGTAATTTAGGGGTGATGTCGTAGGAGAAATAAGATGCCAGTCACTTTTAGGGGTTAAAGAGTCAGACACATCTCTCGTTTCAGGATCATGGAAGTTAGTCAAGACAGCCAAAATAGTATAGTCTTTGAAAGTTCGTCTCAAGATCCCTCTAACAGTGGCATTGTGTTCATGGCTGATAATAATTCAGTGGGGACTGGGAACCAGGCGGAAGGAAAGCTGCGTGGTACCCATGGTATGATGCTTACCTGTCGTTTTTTACCCGAGGACGTTTCATACTAAGTCGATTCGTACCCAGCTAGGACCATTCGTATCCAGTCTGTGAGCCTTTTCGTACTCACACTTATAATTAAGAAATCGACTGTGGTTTAGCGTGGTCTGTACTCTTATCGACAACGTTATTCATCATCACAGTGTCAAAATGTTGTGGACTAACGAGGCGCAGCCGACGACCGTAAACTAGCCAATCAGATTGCGACATTACTGTCAATTGTGGTAAAAAGTTTTCCATGAAAGTATGTTGTTGCAGGCAACAATCGACATCTGTTTACACTCGCGCGTGAGGTATCTACTGGATTTTGATCGTCACCGAATATTTTAAGGGGTACGAATCGACCAGCTTAGTGGGTAGGAACCAACACAAACTGGTTACGAATCGTGTGAATTTGGATACGAATCAACCGAGTACGAAACGACTGGATACCAGTATGGTACCTGAGTCACTATGGCTGTTTTACGCAGGTAGTAGTGTTAGTAGTGAGATAGATTTGGAATGGTGGTCAATTTTGATATCAGAAGTGCTACCATCTTCCTTTATCTATTTATACACACAACGCCTTTGGAATTTCTAATGCTCTCTTCCCAATGTTGCGTTTTTTGGGGGCAGTCTAGTTTTTTTTCTCTACCGTTATTGACGTGCGGGGATGTGGAAATGCTTCAAAAATTGTGAAGAGAATTATAGTTTGTGTTTGGGTCATCGAAAACTCTCACTCTGCGTGCAATGAAGTTTCTTTCCGTTGATCAATCTCAAAAGCTTAAGACCGGGAAGTCTGGTCTTTCTTTGCTGAAATATCGTTAAATTAAAGACGGGGAGACTGAGCGTCGCAGAGTGAAAGATGTACTGCGTGTTCACTTTTAACTATCATTTTCAATGCACAGCCGAAGGTCGCTTGGGCAAGATCCATTCAACCAACCTCAGGAGCACCAATAGTACTCGTAACAGCAGGGCCCCTTATCATGCATCACGTCGCAGCATACGCCGATCAGCGTCCAGTTCAAGCTTAGGCTCCATGGCGGGTAAAGATGGCGACCGTATTGATGACGAACAAAGCAGCGAGCTGAGTAGCGATCAAGGCAGTGCATTAACAGAGAGCATACTGAAAAGTACAGCCGTTAACAAGGTGAAAATGTTTGTTGAGACTATAAGAGCATTGTTCAATTAAGTATCGAAAGTAATCCCCGAATGCTTTAGTGTTGCTTAACTTCGCTCTGTGATTGGTTTAGAAAGCTCGTGCTACCATCTCAACCAATCAGATGCAAAAGTAAAACCAATTCCAGTTTGGACACTCGCGTTTTGCCGCGCTTCAAACTGGTTGCTTGTTTTTACTTTAAGTTCTCATTAGTTAATGAAGATGTCATCCTAATTTCTAATTGGTAGTTGTGATTACCTAGGTCTTGTCTTTTTTTCGTCTTGTCTTTTTTTCGTCACTGTTGAAAGCTGCTCTAATGCGCTTATAATCTAAATCTACGCATGAAAACCTAATCTAATATTACAGTGTAACATGGAAACAGTGGCATGATACATTGGCAAGTTTCAATTTTTTTTAGATTGTCCTTTATCTGCCAAACAGGTCTACCATGTCCCTTCTCTTTTCATAACTCAACATGAAGAAAAGTTTAAAGATATTGTTCCTTTCCTGTTAATGTTCAACTGCTGTAAAACAGAACATCGCAAAAATTTGTAATTTTCAGTTGAAATTTCACTCGTTTTCATCCGCGAAAAACACAAAAAGTGGAAGCAAGAGTGATGGCAAGCGCTATAAAGGAATAACAAACTGCACGTTTTAGTTTGTTATTTTGGTTGGTGGCTTTCGTTTGTTTTTTCAATATGGTTCTTCATTGTGTCCTCAGCGTCTAGGAATGGTGCTGTTTATTCAGATGCAGCTCTGCACTACGACACTGCGAGACTGGCTGGTGAAACGTAACGAAGACATCTCTCACGCCACTGGTAAGTACCAAGGGAAAGAATTCTTATCGACTGCAATTTCCCTGATTTCTTCACGGTGGTATTTCACTGTATGTGTTACTTCTTCTTTTTTTATCAGACGGCCAAGTCGACAAATCAGCTGTTGTGGAAATTTTTCGTCAAGTTGTGGAGGGTGTGAGCTACATCCATTCTCAAGCACTTCTCCATCGAGATTTGAAGGTAACGTCATGTGCAAGTGCTGTGGCTGTCACGAGATGTGTAACGAGTGTGCGTTTACCCATTCCCTTTCTGCTTCATCTTTCTCTCTCCCTCTCTTTTCCCCAACGATCCAACGATGAAGTATGAAGCAAGGATCTGTAGCTTTTATTTGTCACACAATCTTCCTTACAAGATATAAAATGCGTGACAACAATTACAATTTAGTCACAAATCACAGAACATTATTCAAGAGATAAAAAATGATAATTATTCATAGAAAAATATTTCTCTGGGAAAAAAAATCCGCACATGAACTGTCCATACCTAGAAAGATACTGGTAGCACTTCCGAGTAGGTGCTTTGTACATGCGAATTTTAGTCGTACGTAAGAGTAATTTCATCACCACATTCTCTTCCAGCCAAGAAATATCTTTCTCCAAGGACTCAGACATCCAAAGGAGGAACGACATAGTTTCCAGGTCAAAATCGGGGACTTTGGTTTGGCCCGGAAGGAAGTGGTCGTGAGTCCTGGAGCTAGTAGTCCGCTGGCCAGTTTAATTGAGCCACCCACCCCGTTGTTCCCTTTAGGTATAGAAGTACTGTATTACTAGCCGTGTGTTTACTGTGTTGTTGTTGTAATTTTCAAAGTTACCAGGTAACATTCATTTGATTAAATCAAACAGGATATTCTGGTAAAGATGCTCCCACGGCTGGTGTTGGCACATGCACTTATGCTTCGCCCGAGCAACTAAGGAACAACATATACGATAACAAGGTGAATGTAAATGATTTACAACAAAGTACTATTCGAACGAGTTTCGTAAGTACTAAAACGGAGTGAAGACAACGGTGACTCAAAAGAAAGGAAAATATCACAAGGAAACAATCAGGAGTCAGACTTGGTTTTACTTTTTCATCGGATTGGTCGAGAAGATAGTCCTCTTATTTAGGTGGGGTCCGTCACGGAGGGAAAAAAAGAAAAGAAAAAACGAAAACAAAAAATATGTTAGTGCGCTGTGGTTCGCCGAAAAAAGGGACTGCTTGCGGTCTAGTTGAGTCGTCGGTGCATGTTGTGTAAACCATTAACAGAGCAAACTGAAGCAGTCTGTGATTGCTGAAATTGCTACACTCTACTGATTGGTCTACACGTGTCGGCGCGTGTTGAGCTGTTTACCAGTTAGTTTGGTTAGTTTCAAAACGTTTTACGACACCGGCCTACATTTTACCCTGATGGTTCTCGTTTACAACTATATTCTTCGCTTTTCGTCGATGTTTATCCGTAGACTCTAGCTCGGTATTCGTCACGCCCAGGTTGTTACAATCGTTACAAATTATGACAACCAGGATGTTTCCTATTACTTGCAGAAAAGAAGTAATTTGTTCACCTGGAAACTGAAATGTATACCAAATGATATTTTGAAGTTCTTTGAAATGCACATATAAATAATCGCTATTTTTACCAAAGCTAGTCCATGAGGCATTTGTTTCTTTTGATCGCAACTAAATTGTAACATGATGTTTTAGCTTTTTTTTTTTTTTTTTTCTCATTTGACTCAGGCGGATATTTACAGTTTGGGAATCATCCTGTTCGAGCTGTATTGTCATTTTGGTACCGAGATGGAAAGAGTAAAGAGCATTAAAGAACTCAGGCAGGGAAGGTTGCCAGAGGACTTTTGCAAGAAATGGCCAGAAGAGGTAAGAGTAACATAGTTTTAACCATCGATAGTGTATAGGTGCGCTTAGAACCCAAACGGCTATCTATTCCCTCAATTATATCGTGTTTGAGCGCTTTTCGATCGCCTCTTGTAAAGCCAGAGCCAAAGTCACCATAACAACTAATTTAAAAGACAAAGAAAAATATCGTCAGGAGCCAACATGTCCGACTTGACTTTGGTTCAGTATGGGATTCCTCAGGGTAAACGATCTACCTAATGCTATCCCACCTGGAAACGTACTCATGTATACAGATGACACTACAATATATTGTATAGGGAAAAACTTTGATGAGGTATGTCTTAAACTGATCAAAGTCTTTGATGAATTAAGACTTTGGAGCCTTAGGTCTAAGTTGAACATTCGCCCCATTAAAACTGAAGCCTTGATTCTTACTAAACAGGGTTTTATCGGTCCCGCACCCCCAATATTGTTCGGAGACAAATGTGTCAACGTTGTGGATCATACTTCTTGTTTGGGACTGATTATTGATAACTGTTTGTCTTGGTCAAAGTACATTTGACATATAAAGAAACACTTCTCACAAAAAGTTGATGCCTTAAAACGTATGCGGAAATTACCCCCTAAAGTATTAGAGAAAATTTATTTCAAATCCATTATACCAGCAGTAACATATGGTATAGTTGTGTGAGGGAATTGTAGTTCTGCTATGCTCAACTCCTTGAATCCTATACATGAAAGAGCAGCTAGGCTAATTCATGAACAAGATGATCTTCAAAGTCTTAATTGGCTTCCCATGTCATATTTCTACAATAGGCGTTTACTGCTGTTCATGTTCGACGTCATCAAAGATAATGTTCCTGACAACCTTGCATCTTTATTTACTCTAAAGTCCGGCAGTAGATCTTCACGAATGGGAAGCCAATTTGTTATTCCACGTGCAAAATAGGAAATTGGCAAACAATCTATTCAATACAGAGGACCAATAATTTGGACATTTCTTAATAGATTATTCAATATAAATGAGACAATAAGTAAAGACAATTTCAAGCGAATTTTACGTAGATTTTCCAAGGACATCAATTTCTCGTTTAGAGCTCCCATGCTAGTTAACAACATAAGGACTATGTATATTTTTAACTTGATTTTATCCTCTACATTTTATATAATCTTAACTTATTTTTCTTTTCTCTTGACTATCTTTTATTACCAATATTGTTATAATATATGTGCATATGGACTTTTTATAATCTTTGGACGCAGGTTCACATCAGCCCTTGGCTGCCATATTATGTAACATAACCTGCTTTATCAAATAAACGAATATATATAAATAGAAATCACAGTAAAAACAGGTTAACTGTTTGAAGCGCCAAGGACAAGTTAAAAGAAACTGACTTGCCATGTTTCGTTGCAGTCTAAGCTGATATTGGAGATGATAGCTGAAAACTCCAGCAACCGGCCTACCGCAGAGTCTCTTCTTGAGCTTGGTTTCTTAAAAGCAGAGCACACAGTAAGGGTTGGATTTCTTTTCCGTTTGTCTCACTCTATGTTTAATTGTGGTGCATATTAGTTTTTGTTTTCTTGTTTAGTTCGTTTAAGTTTTGAGTTTTCTTAAAAGGTAGTTTTCTACCTTGAAATACTATCATAATCATTGGTAGCAAATAAAAGCTAGTAAGTATTTACATAAAGAGGAGCCAGCCTTCCTGTAGAGGAATGAAGGCCAAAAATGTTTTTTCTTCCGATATTAAAAATTCGTTCCACTGCTTCTTGGAGTGAGCTTACCTGATAAAATATGTGTGCTTATTAGTTTTGTTGTTAGTATTGCAACGCCTGTTAAATTTGTGACGTATCGACCTTCTTATCTCCTTGGAAGTACATGTATACGAAGGGCAAATGAATGAACGGGATACGTTTTTAGTAGTTTAAGACGATTTGGTTTTATCAACTGAGTTGTTAATGTAAATTGGCCGCTGTTAAGAGTTTCGTAAGGTGGAATTTCGAGCGTGCGTTATCTCTTCACCAGAGTTATCTCTTCACTCATGCTAAGTAAACCTGTCTTCTCTTCTCCACAGCGAAGCTTATTCTTTTTCTGGGGGGGGGGGGGGGCACGTTAGGGTCAAGAAAGCCAGGGTGGGGAGGGAAGATAGGAAAAACATCAATCCAAGCTGTCCTTCATTTTTCGAAGAATAAGGTAGGTCCCTCCGCACTTTTGTTCAGGACAGCACTTGACGTTTATATGTCAAAAGCTTACATACTTGATGGGTCTTTTACAGCAACTAAGTGATCGCCTGAGCGAAAAGGTCAAAGAACAAGCATCTGAAATGATCGAACTGCGAAAAATGCTGTTACAGAAAGACGAAGAGCTGGATGCCAGGACAGATGAAGTTAGCGAACTGAGGCGGCAGCTTGAAGAGAAAGACAAGCTTATAGAACAGATGCTCGCTAATAAACAGCTCTGTACCACATGCAGCCGAAAGCTTGTCAATCAAGTGGAGGAGATGGATACACGATGACCTTTTACTACACAGGGTAGAGGAGATGGCGCGAAATAACTTGGTTTCATTACTCCCAGTTGAAGACCAACAGGGAAAGCGAACGCATAAGTGACTTTTCAGGTCTTCTCCATAGTGCTTGTTCCAAAATTGTCAGTGTAAGTGCTGTCTCACCTGGAAAGTATTCTAATGACGAACAGCATTGTTAGGCTTTTCAAATTCTATTTAATTTAGAAACACATCTTCTCATGCAAATTCACAGGTAAGATAATTTAGTGAAAATTTTCAATGTGGGTGGTAGAAGTTATTTTTGTACACAATATGAGAACTCAGGTAATTTTAGAGTCAAACTTTGAATTGTAGAGAGACGAAATTATGTGTTGTGTTAATGCAGGTGTTTTCAGTGTACCTTACCGTATTTATTCGATTACACGCCCGCCCTGTGGGTAATAATTGAATAATAACCTCGAATGAGCCCCCATCCTCAAGGTCCTGGGCGCTTAATCGAATAAACACGGTAATTAGTACCTGTAGGATTTGAAGTATTGATTAGAGATGAGCAATTTTTTTGTAAGGTGGCTCAAAGCGGTGTTGTTAATTTTAGTTAATTGTTGAACAATTCTTTTATACTAGCATCCACCCCTTTTGTTTTTTCACTCCATAAAATTGGTATAAATAGATGCCCAACTATTCCTCGACGAGTCGTGATCATTTTTGAAACGATTAAGGTTGCCATAGCAACACTACAGTCCTTTGGTAGAAAGATGAATATTGAAATAGTGTAAAGTAAAAGTAAAGTCTGTTTACGAGCCAGTGGCCCATCAGGCCGGCGCTTAACTCTGGTTTCTGTAGCCTGAAGCGACTAGGAGTATTTCTACTCCCCCCTGGATGGGATGCTGGTCCATCGCAGGGTTACCCCCCCAGCATTAAATTTGCCGGTACCCATTGAAACACTTGGGTGAAGAGAGGCACTGTGAGAGTAAAGTGTCTTGCCTTAGAACACAACACAATTTCCCGGCCAGGGCTCGAACCCGGACCACTCGATCCAACCATTAGGCCACCGCGCCTCCACAGTGAATTAGTGATTGCCGGCTAATTAAAGATGTTTTTGAAGGGCTGTTGTTATGGCATCCCAGTATGCCTTAAAAATGATTCAAATGTATCAAAGGATAATTTGAATCGTCCTTGACATTGTCTTTAATAGAACACACGGAGAAGTGAAACGATAATGAATCATACAAGAAATGGTGTTTAAGAATAACGAAACCACTTGGGGCCACCTGAATATGAATTGGTCGCGTTAAAGAACTAAATAGTCCATACGTTAAAAGAAATGTCAGCTCTAGTTTATCACTGAGTAGAAACGCAAGATGAATGTGGTTACTATGCTTTGGCTTTTTAAAATTTTAATTTATTTTACGATTTGTATATAACGGCTGTAACGCAACAGTTTTTGGTTTGGATCAAACAATAAAACTGTTGGTAAATAATACGTCGTTAGAAAGTTCATTTGACCAACGTTTTCACGATGTGCTATTATTGTTGCCAGGGTCACGTAAATAGAATTAACCAATCACATTCTAGGAAACGTACATTGATTCCAACCGAATCCAATTGTGCCATTCGTTGCTAAGAACTAGAGCGAGCAGCGATCACAAAGAATAAACGATAGAAATCATCGCTCGTTTTTTGAAGTCTATTTACCTCCGAAACAGCAGTAGCATTGTAATTAAGACCCAAAGTCCCAGTCCTCAAGCCCTCTGCCAGCTCAACAACGATAGTCACTTGTGAGATCGGGGAATCCACTCTGTTATATGTCCGCGCCAACGATCTTATCGCACCCTAGAAGGGGATTATATTTGTCTAAAACAAAAGAGCAGCTCAAGGTCTCGTGTCTCAAATCAGCACTCGGTTATTGGTGGAGCGAAGGAGCCATGGGTCATGAACTACCGCTTGCCTTTTCTCAGATAGTGTGTAAGACGCGGTCGTGAACGGTTCGCGCACTGCACTGCAGGTCGAGAGGCCTGGGTTCAAGACCTGGGTTGGTCATTGTGTTGTGTCTGAGCAAGACACTTTATTATCACAATGGCTCTCTCCACGCTGAAATATAGATGGTTTACAGTAGAACTGTCAGGGTAGCTTGACGAGAAGAGGTAACCTTGCGATAGACCGGCATCCCATCCAGGAGAAGTAAAAGTTGTCCCAGTCGCCCCAAGCTTCAGAAACCTGGATAAGCCTCAAGACGTTAGGCCACTTGGCTTGAATGAAGAATTCACCTTCACCTACCAGAATTTACTTTGACTTGAATTTACTTGGCTTGAATGAAGAATTCACCTTCACCTACCAGAATTTACTTTGACTTAAAGTGAAAATATTATTTTATTTGAGACCTCAGGCAAAAGCGATCATTGAATAATTTACTCGTAAAATGCAGTGAGGATCCAAAGGAAGGTAGGAAAGAGTCGAATCCAAATGTGTTTTAGTTTCTCGGT
Organism: Stylophora pistillata; assembly: GCF_964205215.1. Classification (NCBI taxonomy): domain Eukaryota; kingdom Metazoa; phylum Cnidaria; class Anthozoa; order Scleractinia; family Pocilloporidae; genus Stylophora; species Stylophora pistillata. The sequence goes on along the minus strand of NC_142521.1, from coordinate 7,741,899 downwards.
TAGATAATACTGAGTTAATAAAGTAAATCGTTTATGAAACTGCGTTTTCGCTCCATGCTAAAAGTTAAGAGTAATATGTATCTAACGCTGGATTTAAACACACACAAAACACGTAGAAACGAATGGTGCTAAAATTTTATTACATGCTTTAGTCCATTTTTCGTGCGGGTTGGATAAAAGGCGTGGAACTATTGTGCTTCTGTTGTACTAAATATCAAAACAGTGCAAAAGTTACACGAATTATTCGACTCCTCAGCCAACTGAAATCTTCTCAGATTTTCATGGAATACATGCCACTTACATGTCGTGCCAGCCGGAGATGAAATCTGTTGTTTTGAGTGATCGATGTATGCTTTTCACACTTTGCACACGAACATTGACTAACTAACCATGAATATTCTAAGCAACGAATTATGATTTGCATGCACACTTGTTTTTTTTGTTTTTTGTTTTTGTTTTATTTGTTTTTTTTTTAGTGTTTTTTCTGTTTTCACTTTTTCAACTTATTTCAAAAGTTATTACTTTTCGATGTCTGTTAGGTTAGTTTAATACTAGACCATCATCTATCCACCAGTGTTAGTTACTTGCCATTTTCGATGAGTATTGTAGTACGCGATAAGCACTAGAAGTCGCGGCTAAAATCTTCTCTGAAATTTCGCATGCTAAATGTTTATTCTATTTCGATCTAGAAGTAAGTTAGCAAAAACGACCACCTAGCTAGGTATTACATTGCTTTGTTCGCTGGTTGAGACACAAGCGAAGAATCTTCAGCATGTTGTTATAGCCAGGCATTAATTTACTCCATGATATGATTTGAGTAATTGTTTGTTTCTGTAGTATACGTTTTTGCTTTTAGCCATTTCTCGCTCCATTTTTGAGCAGGGACAAGCGTACTTTTTCGCCATAAGGTTCTTTGGGTTTATACTTTTCTATGGCGACTTTCACCATGGCTACACCTCTTCCACACGTCATTAAATATTTGCAGTCATACCACGTGTATGGACAGCGGCTTGTGGTTTGTTATCTTCGTCATGTTAGCAGCGTGCTCTTTCTGTTACCAAACACGATTTCTTGGATAAAGATCGCTAACACTGACACCCACAAAATACCAATACTGGACACCTTTTCCCAAGAAAGAATCATTCCTCCGACAGAAAAACCCACCTCCTTGATAAGCCCTTGTAAGTACATAACATACGACTTGAAATTAAATTTGTTTTTCTTTCTTGATTTGCTTTGAACATTTCCACCGTTCATTGAGTTCGTCGTGAAACCCGGATTCACGATGCAAGTCGCAGGCAGGCGTGACTCCGAAAAGGTGTCCTCCTCGCCTCCCGTCTCCATATCGATTAATCGCAATGGGTTTTTAACTCCTAAGAGATTTCGATTTTTAACGTTTTGCGACAAGTCATCGATTGTCAGAGAGGGTCTGGATTCGCTTACTTGAGATTCCCTCCTTTGGGCTGCAAGTGACATGCGTCTGTCCTGACGCAGAATAAGTCTCTTGCGTTTAAGCGTTTTCAGTAGATTTGTGCTGGCTATCAGAACACTACGTGAGCGGTTTACTCTCAGTTTCTTCATAGCCTCTTGGTATTCTTCCATATCTTCCTCCTCAGACCCGCTTTCGTCCGATTCGGGGTGCTCGCCCCAGGATCTCACGACAGACGCCACGTAGGCCTGGTAGTTCTCTGTAGCCCACGCTGCTAAGATCAGCGGTGCTATGCTCCAAATCGAGGGTACCAGTGCAAACCACAAATAGATGGCCCGGCGATTGAAGAAAAGAAAGTTGTAGCCGTTGATAACAAATGACAGAACGGTAGTCAGGACGAGATTACATAACATGAACTAAAAAGAAAACATAAAACAATACGAAAATAAATTAGATGTTTGATCCAAAACAACTGATTACCACAAGAGAAGAAATCAACGAACAGAGCTCTAGAATTTACCGCCATACTCGATATTTTGCTGAATTTATTCCACTTGCAGGAACACTCATAAGTATGGGGCCCCGCTGCACGCTCACTTCGCGCGTTGTGAGCTCCGCCATCGGATTTAATGCCTCATGCCGCCAATCTGTTGACTGCGGGCAATAACCGTTTCTCTGAATAAATAATCATTTGAAATCTCTATTTGTAAGAGATCGAAAATGTCAATCTGTTTAAAGTACGTTTTCTTACCAAACATGCATTTGATGATCTCCTGATGAACTGCGATCGATGTTCAAACAACTGAACTGCTTCACGGAAGGTCAGTCTGACATTCGGCTCACGAAACTCTCCCTCCACACCATCTAAAAACAGAAATAACTATTCTTAATTCCCTCCCTTCTTCAAGATAGAAACCATTTCCTCGCTCACGTTTTTTTTTATCCACGAATACTGTTAAAAGTAATAGAAATACCTGAATCTTAAACGGTGGAAAGCTTTTTTGATTCTTACCTCGGAATTCTTTCATGGAGGCTCCAGTGACATACATAGTAAAGAGGATGATAACAAGGAATAGTATGTAACCATAGAGCACGTGAAGTAAACTTAGCACTCTTACGATGTTGAGGAGGACTGATAACCAGGGCTTTCCAAGCTCAAGCTGTACGGCGTTATCAATGAAATAACACACGTATTGACCACATGCCGCCAATATGCTGGCTGTGGGCAATAACCACGGCAGTTTCTGTGGATTAGTAACCATTGAGTTAAAAACTGACGAAAGTAAATTTTCGTTAAAGAAGAAACGTCCACTCGATCTCGATTGTAATTTCATGAACCTGAAAAGCTGCTTATTTATCGTATCTGTGTTGAAATAATTATTTATAAAAAGATCCTGGACTAACTTTGACTGGATTATCTAACAAGGAAATTTTTAACCTTGAAGACCATTAGCCCAATTTTTGATCCGGAAATGAAATGCCGGATTATTGCAACGTTTATTTTGTTTTGCTATTCCTCTGTTATCTTTTTTTAACGTCAGAGAGGTTCCAATTTTTTTGAGTCTCCTTTAGCAAGCTAAACAGCAGAAGGGTACACTGCTTTCTAACTTGTTTCACTGTACTACTTTTGAGGGTTTCCAAAGCCTTAATCATACGGTTCCATTGCATAAGGAATTAGCGACTTTACTTTGTAGCTGTTAAGTCCAAATGAGTCCATTTATTTTCACTTGATTAATTTTCAACTGGTAATGAGAATCTTTTAACACCTTAAAGGTAATATTCGGCGCTATTAATACCAAGGAACATAAAGTAAAACATTGCTCAGCTATCAGGATCGCCATACAATTTCTTTGATCCTGCCAATACTTAACAAATCGGGGTGAATCACGAAGTGATGGTTGATTAGTAGACTATAAATAGATATTTTCAGGTTTAATCAATTCGCTTTACCTTTAAGAGGAATAAACAGGATTGAAATTTCATCTGATTCAAAACCGAAAAAAAGTTTAGTTTGATAAATCTTCTGCCATCCATACCTGAATTTCAATGCAACGTTGACATCTTTGAAAGAAAATTTTTCTTGCGATAAATTATTTTTTAGCAAAAGATAATTCCTCCACAAGACACGAGTTGAAAGTTAAAAAAAAAAATTTTCTGCGAACCGAGAGATGTTTTGAATGATGCATGGAAACAAACACGAAAACATTACTCAGAAATTGACTAGGATATTGTTATTGTTTTTGTTTTTCGGAAATGAAGTGAATGGTTTTTTAATTTCCGTAGAGGTGGGAATGGCAGTAATTAGAAATTTGAAAGCTATACAATCCAAGGAGAATAATCTGTGCATACTTTAGCAATAAAAAACCCATAACTATGCTTCTTTTTGTCATTTACCAATGCACGGATTGTACATGAAAAAAAAGCTTACTCAAATACCCTTTGAGCAGCGTAATAATCTGTATTCCTGACAAGTCGATAGGTTTCTATTTGAATAACAGATACAAGTGCTACCAGAGAGAACTGTTTATTAATGAAAAGTTATCAAAATCCGTTAGCATCTTACCAAAATGCATCGAAATATTTTTTCTTAAGAATTATTAAAAAATATTGAAGGAAAAAAAAATCAAATTAAAAGTGCACAACTGCTGTGCTCTTAGTATCGAGCAGTAGAAATGCAACTGATTTCTGAGAGGTATTTTTCATTGGGAAGAAATCTCCCCATTAAGACTGGTTGAAGATACTGAACACGTTGAAGAAAAGCTAACTTATATTTCACTGGCAAATAGAACGGTAAGTTTACCATGAAATATATACTAAAGTAAAAATTTCACATTTTGTTTAAAGAAGGAAGGGTTATATTTTCCATCCGTTTCTTTTAGAATTGTGAATAATAGATTCAACGTTAAAACAAGATTTAAAGAATAAAATCTAATTCCTACGTGGGTTTCAGTGGAAATTCCCGGTTGGAGTAGAGACGGGATAGCTATCAATGGCCGTTTTGAGGAAATCATACAAACTCGCTGATTGAAAATACAGCATAATTTTAAAAAGATTCATGCTGATATGTTTTTAATACAATACAAAACAGACTTAGAGTTAAAATTTGTCCTTGATTACATTTTCCTCTAGCCAAAAAATCGGTAGCTCAAACTGGATTCTTTAATAATAAAGATTTCTGATACTTATTAAGCAACTTATTCAGAAAAATCTCTTATTAATCTTTGTACCGGGTTTCAATATCTCACTTGTCACAATATCATTTCGTGCTTTGGAGAACTGCTTTGTTTTGCTAAAATACAGAGCGGGCAAATAGAGCCGATCTGGAGAGGCAGTTATTTGTTTTGAACATTGAGAAGGGTTATTCAAATACTGCAAGCTGCTTCAGACGTACAAAATCAAATTTGTGTAAATATCTGAATATTCTTTTTATTTCTTGAAGCTCATAAATTACGATGACGAATGCACGCTTCGCAAAAGCCGTTTGTTTGTAGATCATATTTAGATGGAACGATCTAATTTATATTTCTCTCTTTTTTACAATGCCGCTTTGCTATCGGGCCAAATCATTCAAGGTATTTCAATTGCAGATATAATGGAGTTTCAATTTACAATATTTTGAAATGTTTATTTTTCATTGCACCGACTTCAGAGACACATAACGTTAATATAAGCAATAGTGTTAGCATCTATTGTTGATAGAGTTTTTGCAACGATTAATATTCAGTTGAAGAAATTGAATCTTTCTCCTTGTTCCTGGGTTCACGCGCCGAAAGTTTTTGATATTCTTCGCCACAAAACTCAATAAAGATATTCTCAATTGAGATGTAATTTGACGGAAATATCGTGAATTCGCTGACTTATCTTATTGTTATTGAAATGAGAGTTGTTTGAAGAGGACTTTTTGCGAAGAAAAGAGATAATTTTCTATCTGACAGCTGCGTCGTATAATTTTATTGAGAACAAACTCCATGGTAGAATAGCTGAAGGTGAACGATGGCCATTGACAGTGAAATGATTCAGCCTCCTCTAAAGCTTTCAATGGGTTTCAAAGCATTTCAAAGCCTTTTACCGTAACAGAAATTATTACGGATAATACCATTCAACATCTTTAATAACCCACGTTTAGCAATAAGAACAAATCAAGGAAATTTATGACGGTCAAATTTGTGGAAAGCAAAATGGCTAAGTGACAGGCAAAGACTTTGCATCTCGGCAAATGTTAGACCCTTCGACTGAAATGAAGGGCAGGTTTTGGCGTTTTAATAATGGGCTTCACGAATTTCGAAAGATAGAGCGAGACAAGAAATAAAAATCTTTCGTGTACAAAATGTAAACACCAGCTGATGACAGAGTCATTAAAAAAGTCAAGTAGTGTCAGTAATTTTGTATTTTTAAATGTGATTTTGAAACCGCACTTCACGCACGTCTAGAAAAAACCACGAAATTTGATGGGACATGGCTGAAAAGAAAATAAATTGCCAAGTGTTGAAAAAAAATACCCTTTACTTACTGCCGCGATGCCACGCGCTTTTTCCAACGTCTCGGAAAAATTACCATCCACGTTTAAAATCTCCAGGCCATCTTCCAGCCATGGAAGTGTATCTCGGACTAGAAAGTATGTTCCCGAACAGAACGAAACGAAGAACAGCCCTATTGCTGTAGCCCATGCCCAACCAAAAATATGAGCAGCTTCGTAGAAGTCAAGCGAAAAATGGCATACTAAATTCACCACCCAAAGTACAAGCCCAAAAGTGCCGAGGATCGGATGATGTTTGCTTCTGTGTCCGATAAAGGCTGTTAAAACGTGGATCGGTCGAAGTACTTTATCCACAATTTCGCGGTTGAGAATCACAGTTTGTGTTGTATTCCTTTCAGGGATGGCCATTTTCTTCAGCGTTCTAAAGTAACGAACTATTGCAGATAACCTTGATTTTTCAGACATGATGCACACTGGTTGTCTAAACCGCTTCTCTTGAATGTGAGCGAATCTTTCCGAAAAACTTCAATTGGCGAAAGCTGCAGGAGCTGAATTGGAGTCATTTGCCCTGCAAATAACAAACAAATAAAGATTCTTTGTGAATAAATTCATCTTTAACGACGACTTTGCATTGATGAATGTGTTTTTCGCACGCGAAGTACGGCCTAACGCGTATTTCTTTTCTTGTTGTTTGCACGATCGCTTCGTTCACAACTTCTGTAGCTTTTAAAGCACTCAATAAAATCTCACTTTTACAGGTGTGCAAACAAAACTTAACGAGCCAACTATCTAAAACCCCTTCTTTAGGGCACTCTAGCAGCGACTTACATTCATCTCACTGAAGTGGTTGTCGTGGGCATTGTGAACTGATCGTAAATATGCACATAGCAACAAGATTTTAGTTTTGTTCAGTTACACGATAATCGTGTGAAATTGATAACACATCCCGCGTCAGTAACGTAATCTTTTCTTTCCTCTTACAGAGGAGGCCCTCGAGAAACGAATACAGCATTTTAATATCGTCAAACAAACAGTGATCATTGCTATTTGACAACTGAGCGCTTTCCCTGTGAGACTGAAAATTTCAGAATCCCTTCGCTGTTTTTTGACCTAAGTGTTCAGTTCACATCAATCTAAGTTAAAAAACTTTGGGGTAGGAAATTTCACACAAATAAGTTCGGACAATTTTGCGTTATCCTTTTTTATTCTCTCGCCGAAAGTGGTGATTTTCTTTTTAATCATATTTACATCACTTACCTATGCATCTCAAGATAAGGACTTGTATACAGTATCATAATTTCGTACCTGCCTGTGCTTTTAGCGAAAAATTCTGTCGGAAGAAAACTCTAGTTCTATCCGGTTCTTTCAAAAGTGAAATTCACAGCTTTATTGTCAGACGGTGAAGTGCCGTACGCTCGATTGCTTTGCAGCCGCCTTCTCCTCTTTGTTTCATTTCAGAACATAACGAAAATAGAATTAAGCGACCGTAAATCAGTAAAATCCCCCCGCGGGCATTTTCTATAGGACCGAACAGAATCAGTTTTTCTTCGCTAAATTCGCACGCCAGGAGGAGAACCGGCACCCAGTATTGCTTCCTAAAAAATCTAACTACTACAAAATTATCGAAAAGAAAATAGAAAAAAAAAAATACAGAGAAAATGTGACACGGTTTGAGACTAAAATCCGCCAAGAATATCTCTAAAACTTTTTATGGAAGATTTTCTAAGCCATTTTACCTTAAAAACGTGTCCAATCCCGTTAGATATCTCACGCACATGTTGGGTTGTATGAGGTCAAGATATCAAAGAAAATCACACATCTTCAGTAGAACTTCGTCAAGGATCTATTCAACGAGCCAGCGCGCTTATGATGTCACCGGGCCATATCAATTTTAATTGGTCAAAGCAGGCTGTTCTTGTTAAGATCTTAAGTAATAGGTGCTTTGATCAAATTGATATACTCCACGTTTAGGAAACTTGGTCTTGTTTTAATTCATTATCTGTGATTTTTAGCACATTTTGTGCCTAAATGCAAACTTCTAATGACTTCACTGACTAGTGCTAGCTGCTACCTTTAGGCTGTCTTTGCCAAGAAGGTTTTTACCACCTCCTTAGCAATACCTTAAATGAACGTCTTTAAGCCTTATTGTATAAGTACCGAGATTTTCATTCAAAGGAGTACGATGGAAGCCTTTGTTTACTCTATTTCTGAGAAATTACACATTATTTCTCAGTAAAATAGAGAAGAGAGCATTCTTTGCTAACGACGGCAACATTGAAACTTGAATACTCGACAGAAAATACGCCAAAACAAAAAAAAAAACAAAAAAATACGGATCCGTTTTGATTTAAATCTCTCTGTAATGCCTAAAAGTGGTACTCGAGGTTTCAGTATCCAATAGCTAGTATAATATTCAAATTTAAATCGTGATATTTTCACTTTCGATAGGTTTTTAAATTTTGCCGTCGGTCATCGGTTGCCTTGGCAGCGAAGGTGCCATGAAACTAAGACACCGTTTGAAGTAAATTAATGAATTACATTTTGCAATGCAAAGAGGCCTTTTAAGTCTTTTGATATCCAAAATATAAATATCAGAAGCATACGAGCTTCAAAACGAACTTTAAAATGTTTCAGAACAATATTTTTCTCTGATATGCATTGAAAAGAGATTCTCCCATACGAATGATAATTTTTAATTTTGATGAATGTTTATTTCATTCATCTTTCTTACTACAGCAGGAGAGGAGAGAACCGTAATTGAAGAAAATAAATGAAGGGGACTAGACAGTAAAACAGTTTAAAAACTGATTCAACATGTACCAAAGGCGCTCGTTTTCAATTCGAATTCTTTACGAGAAACAATCACTCAACTTATTTTAGTTGATTAATCTAAATATGCAACTTCTAAAGGAAGATTGCACTTTATTTTTGCATATTACTGTGGGTGCAAGTTGGAATTCGGCCTACCTTTTGTTTTGTTTTGTTTTGTTTTTTTTTTATGAGCGAGAATTTAAGTCTTCGCTATGAAGATTTAAGTTTTCATCAACGAACGGTGAGAGTCAGTAAACATGATCCTGGAGGGTGAGCTGCAATTTAAGCAATTGCAAAAAAGAATGCTGAAAAATATCCAGGCTTCGATGGGATGAGAGGAATAATGAGAGAAAAGCAAGGACGTTTGCACGGCTTTAAAAATGTACCTAGGTATACCACAAGAAGAAATTGAAAATGAATAGTGTAAAGCTATCTTGGTCTTTTTCTGCTTTACTGCAGTATTTCCAACTGAGTTTCGAAATAAACTTAAGGACATTAGTGTTTGGCTGCCTGCCGATCCGCGTTCCGATTTTCTCTGCGTGGAAGCTTTTTATCCTGTATACCAGCGGTGCACATTCGTAAGTCGGAGCGATAGATATTTAATCTAGTCAGATCATGTTCTCACGATAGCTCTGTTTTTTTTTTTATGCAAATTTGCGATTTTTTGTCCTCACTTTAGAACCTTCCCCCGGCTTTAAAAGTCTATTCAGAAGAAATTCGTATTCTGCAATCACCCGGAGTAAAATTTCTCTGTGACCGACAGTACATCTACAAGCTTTTTTCAGCGTTTTTGTTTCTGCCATTGACGGGTCGTTCGTGCGAGACATTCTATGTGGATGACCGAGCTAAGCTAACAAACATGAGAAATTGTACCTTTTGTTATAATTCAATTCGCAAAAAAAAAACTTTGAATATGCAGATCAGAAAACAAAGCTAAATAAAATTTGCAGTGTTTATTTGTGCACCACCAAGTTTTAAATCAGTTGCAATATTGTAAAAAATTATCTTTAACGGTCGGTCAGAGGTCAGGGGAAAATTCTGATTCGCAAAAACAACCTTAAATAAATTTTACAGGCCTTTGACGTATCATAGTTCCATGTTTACAGTTAGCACCTTTTTAATGTGTTGAAGAAATTATCTTTGGTATTAGAAACTGAAAGATTAAAAAAATACCCTTGTCAGGAGTATTTTGAAGGACCAAGTATGATGTTTTGATAAATTGTAATTGAAGTCTTCTCAAAGGATGGAAACGAATGGAATTTAGCAAGTTCCTTGACGCAAGTATAGAAAAATAGGTTGTCAATCAGGCTCTATAATTCGCATTCTGTATGGATAATTATTAGAAGAATTGTAGGACGCATGCGCAATCTTAAGACTTTTTATTCGGGCAGATTCTCTTCTATAGGGTGTTTGATCGCTTTAACAAGGTTCAGAAAAGAAAATTAAACATTTTTCCTTCGCTTGCCTTCGATATTGCTTATCTTTTTTTTATTTTAAGTCAAGGGCTCTTTACTTGCTGAGGATTTTGTGAGTTTTTTCTCAAGAAAATAAACCGTTATAGCTCACTCAGAAACTTGAATTTTGTTCTTCAAATTTCTTCAGATCTCTTTTCAATATAACAATTTGAGTTGAGTTGTGCACGTCTTCAACTTTTTCTGAGTAATAACTGTGTCATTCACTGAATAACAACGTCTATCACTTAAAATCAGCAGGCTTAAAATGTACTACTTATGATGATGTCAACTGGTACAAGTATACGGAATTAACACTTCGTAACACCCTGTTTTTACTTTCATCCTACCATCACCCTTTTAACCTCTAGTTTCATTTACAAACCGTGGCAGTTGAAAGAATTGCGCATTTAAATTGATATTTTCCCGAAACTATTATAAAGGAAGTAATCCTTCAGAAATCATGCGTGTTTTATTCTCCTCAGGTTTAAGCGACCATCTGAGTCACTCAGTCGTTCGTCTTTGTCTTTGCGGAGGGGCTCATTTATCTAATACTTTGGCCTTCAAAAGAGATTGAAGCCTGCTTGAGACAATGTGTGAACTCAAGCATCGACGGTAAACTATTATCTACATACTTACCTCTCTCCATCAGTTTCAAAATCCAAAGTGATTGATTGGAATACTGCTATCCGCAGCGTGCGGCTAATTCTTACGACAACGGCTGCACAGATCTTGATGGAAATTATTACAGCTGGTAAACATATGTTATATAACTTTGTTGATAACTGATGGAAAAGAAAATTAGTCAAGACTTGTGGTATTAATTCCATAAATTAATAATCTGGCTCTTTGTCAAAAACTTAGGCAATCGTCGATTTTATAGCAGAAATTTTTAACCAATCCGTTTGTTCAATGTGTGGAGGCGCGGTGGCCTCATGGTTAGTGCGCTCGACTCCGGATCGAGTGGTCCGGGTTCGTGCCCCGGCCGAGACATTGTGTTGTGTTCTTAGGCAAGACACTTTACTCTCACAGTGCCTCTCTTCACCCAGGTGTATAAATGGGTACCGGCAATTTAATGCTGGGGGTAACCCTGCGATGGACTGGCATCCCATCCAGCTAGAGGGGAGTAGATATACTCCTAGTCGATTCATGCTACAGAAACCGGAGTTAAGCACCGGCCTAATGGGCCACTAGGCTCGTAAACAGACTTTACCTTTATTCAATGTACCGCCGTTATCGTTTATTATGAGATTGTGGTTGGCCACATGCAAGTGAACTTTCCACAACATCGTGAAAAGTCAATTCTGAATTTTTTTATGAGCTGGCTATAAGACAAAACGTCAGGCTGTTTTATTTTCCATCTCATTATCTTGCAGCTGTATTAAAATTCATGTGTTTTTGGTTTTGTGCAAGATGCAAAATTCTGCCGGTCTCGGTTTTGTTTTGGAAAGTGGCATTCACTATGGGAGGAAAAAACGCTTCTTTTTAATTTATTGATTTAGGGGTCAGCTAATCCTTTATTGTACATTAGTTTTCGCAATTTTCTGCCCGATAATGATGCAAAACCAATTTCTCCAGCATTATTATCAGTATATTATCTCAACATGACAGATGGTGGTGCTCTATTCTAACGACATAACTCTTCGAATAAAAGTTATTTAATTTTTTTTTGCGAGAAACGTTTTTCCTTTAGGTTTATAGTGACAATACACAACATTTATTTTCCTACCTCTGGAAAGCAACGGTCCTTGCGCAATGCACTTTCAAAAGGCAAACAGATATCAGGATTTCTGTCTCCGAAATTGACTGTTCACTCAATAGGTGGTATAAGTGACACGCTCTATAAAAGTTACTTCAAATTGTACAGGAGCGGTAAGTTTTGAAAGACTAGGGCAAGAGTTGAATACGATCTTTACATGTTTTACCCACGAGACGTGACTAAATCAACTGTCAGTGTTATAAGCAGTGCTTGTAAATTTTCTCTCGACCAACCAGTTGTGAGATCAAACTACACAAAGCATCAAACTGAACAGGTTGTGTATTCATTAAAGCAAACATTTACGAAGGGTAATTTTTAAAATATAAACTACTTAATAACTAAGACTGAGGTCGTTACGGGAGTTTCTCAAACTGAGACCTTGCCCTATTGACCAAGCGATAGCGAGGCTTCGTCTCGGTCCACATAAACGCAAAAAAAAAAAAAAAATAAATAAAAAAAGCTCGGCCAATATCCAGCCATCTTGATCTCAAGCATACATAATGCCCTGCTCTGATCTAACTCTTATCAGCAAGAAGCTCAAGCCATATGATATATAATAATTCATAATTTCGCCTCGCGGTGTTCTGTAGTTCAGGAATTATTCACAAAAGCCAACGCAAGGTAAAAGTAGCGCTCCTAAATCTGGAAAAGCTGTTTATTTAGCTGCGCAAGCCCGATAGTAGGTAGTCAAGGAAGTCGAATCGTATTTCGTCATTGATTGTCTAAGTCGTTTAAGAACAGTTGCACATAATAGGGAGCTTAAGCACGAACAATTTTTGAGACGCGAACTGGGTAGCGAGAAGTTTAAAGTTCTCATTATTGATGCTCCTTATCCCGTTTTGGTCAGCAGAGTTTAGTTTGAAATGCTAAAACGTAACGATGACCTCACTGTCGATACATTGGCTTCAAAGCGCGCTAAAAGTAGTTTTATTCGTCTTCCAGCTGCCTTCCGCGTCTAAAAATCGTATCTGCTTAAGTTTTCTAATAACAACTGTAATTCGGTAGCTAATATTGACAATCAGATACGATGAATATATGAAGTTCATATATTTTGAACTGCGGTTATAGATACGTATGATGCACGATCCTCGCAGTAGAGAGCGCTATTTATGCAATAGCGAAAATCAGACCTGAAAAAAATCAGCCCAGTACGGGATTCGAACCAATTGGTAGAGCGCTGCACTAGTATCGCAGAGGTTAGTGGTTCGAATCCCGTACAGGCCTGATCTTTTTCAGGTCTGATTTTCGCTATTGCATAAATAGCGCTCTCAACTGCGAGGATCGTGCATCATACGTAACATTGACAATGTACGATATTTTGAACACACAGTGAGAGTCAACATTACTGGTTTGACATTTCGCGTGATATCGATGAGACACGCGAATTGAATTATTGATCAGGATGGAACTTAGAGAGTCACAGTAATTAAGCAAAATTATAGAAAACTCTGACATTTGCCAACTTGAAGCTCTCCTCATTTTTTCATCTTCCCCCGAGTACAATTTTTTCATATTCCCTCGAGTACGATTCACTATCGTAAACCATTCACTAGTAAAAGAGAATTTCCTTTTATTCACCTCAGTGTTTTTGTTCTTTTGGCCTCGGGATTACTTTCGTTTCAAATCATCAGTTACTAAAAATTACTATTTTCTCTGGAAAGTTCTGTTTTCACTAATTGATGTGATGATCACCAGGGTTTCATTTGGGAGGGACAACGAGGAATTATAAATATTTGCCAAACTGGAATAACCGTGGCTGTGGCTATATATAATTGCATTGACATTTGTGAGTAACTGATTAATCATTTATATATTTTGATAATTTTCTCCCACCAACGTTCTTGAGTGACTTGGTTGAGCCTCACAGACCCTTCTCACCGCAGCGTGTACATATAATGGTAATTGAACTGAGTGGAGTGCAATTTGGGCTGAAATCATACGCGTGGTTTGAAATCACAAGTATGACTTCAGACCAAAATTGCACGACACGAGGCTCAATTACCACTTTATTACATCCATTTCGAAATCGCCCAAATACAGGACTTGGTCAATTCAAATATTTTACCGACGCAGTACTGAGCCGGTTTTTCAACGAAAAGCGGAACCGGAAACGTTTTTACGTCTTATTTTGTATGCAAAACAGAAAGACTTTGACGTCATGTCTCAAAAACTCAGTCAAGTGTAAAATGATGCGATTTAGAGCAAAAAATGATGCGATTTGGGAATAAATCGCACCAATTAGAGCCAATCAGATTACAGGGACCACCAGTGATTTCAAAATGGATGTAATAAATAATATAATCAATACATTCTCACGCTAACCCTTCACATTCTAATTTCAGTGTGCGTATTCTCCCTACTGTTCCCTATACATCACCTTAGGTGCTAACAAGGAGAATTTGTATAAGAATCACAGAGCTTCTTTAGCTGGTGATCATTTCCTTTATTTTCGTGACCCAAGAGAGGTTATCCTATCTTTCATGACCTTCATGTTCGATTCAGGGGCGCTAATTACCCAAAAAAGTGATACCAAAGTTAGCTTTGACCCGCTAGCTCGTTCAGGAAACTGGCACATACCTAGACTAGCATCTCGCCCGCGATAATTGATGTAGTGAAATAAAAAGACCAATGAGAGCTATTCGGACGGAGGACGTTATCAACATATATGGTGCGATTGGTGGATGTTTTAATATTAAAATATTCTAAACCGCATTACAGTAATTGATGGATTACTATCCACCACACGGCCGAGCAAGAGAAAATGAAAATTGTTTCAAAGCCATGTAAACAATGCCAAAAGAATAATTGTTAATTGTGTGCAAAGACTATTATTATAAAGGCTTAAACCCGTGGCATAAAATATCTACATCAAACATTAAATTAAAAAAGTTGTTCTAACTTTATGTATGAAATACGATATGTAGTAAGTAGTTATATGAAAGAAATAAAAAATGGAGGTCAACGAAAAATACAAACAACAAACACAACCTGATCGCATGCAGCTGTAACCGCGAATAAAACACAGCAATAGTTTTTATTCCACATGATTAAGATATTGCCATGCCAACGTTTGAAATTTATGTGGCTTACGCATCTCTCATTCAAGAATGAAATTAATTCATAGTGTTTACGTATTTTTGACGGTTTATTTAACGACTGTGGCGCCCATGTGTTTCATACCTAAGGCGTTGCCACTTTCATAGGATAATTTCCAGTTTGGCTAACTCATTTATGTCAAATGGCCTTGATTAGGTTTAAAAAATTCATAACGAATCGAGAGTATTCTAGGTCACGCCAGTTTCATACTACATGTATATTAGTCTGTCAGAACTGACCGATTAATCTAAACGTCAAGGACATCAGTTATTCAACACTCGAAAGAAAATGCTTAGTCATGTTTGAATCAAACGGTCGAAAAGGCCGTCACTTTCTACTAATGGAAACGCCCTCGGTAATTTTACGTGTTCTAAACACAGCTGTAAAGCCAATTTAGCCATCTAAACCATGGTTAAATAATTTTTTCCGAATTACCGAAGAATGTTTGAGAAGAAAAATTAGGGAACTTTGAATGGAAATGAACGCCTCTGTTATCACTAGGTTTTGTAATTTGTACAGTTTTGTTTGCCTCTTGTGGGGGTTTGCACTCGGCTAGGGAAAAAAGACATTGAGTGGCTGTAGACGCAGTGCTTTGTGCAAATAGAGAGAGACTTTATTTATTTCAAAACAACTATGGTCAGTTATTTTAAGAAACAGAATAGTTTTTTGAAAGGCCTAATTAAAACGAATTGAAGCCAGCTGATCTAACTACTAATTCAAAACTTTCCTCCGTGATATAACCCATGCAAATTTACGCACGCGATTATTCAGCATTGTGACAACGCATTGAATTTTTGTTTGGCAGACTAAAACTCTAGTGCGTTCGGCCGGAATAATCTCTGGAGAATGGAAATTCTAGTATCGAGGGAACGCGATCCCTCCTTGCGCGAAAAACCTTCGAGGTGTTTTACAACAAGTTCCAGGTGAGATAAATTATTCATAAACAATAAGAAGCAAAGATAAAATGCAATTATATTTCTCCATTTTCCCTCGGAAAACGAGGTAACCGTATATCCCATTTCCACCATCATTTTACCAAGATGTAAACAGTTGCGAATATTAACTTCCGCGACAAATATCAACCGGGCTTTCTAGATCCTAAAAGACGTCAAAAATCTTAGTTACTTTGCAAATTAAGAATAAGAAAATACTTTTCATCCAGAGAAACATTTTTCAAAAAGGTAATGGAATCTAATAAAAACAATCTTCAAAGTACATGCTTGATCTGTTAGAGTTTATCACAATTTTGCTTTATTGTTGCAGCCGCGGATGCAAAATTAGCCTCACACTGAGGTACAGAACGCGACTAGTCTTCTTTTTTTCACACAAATTTGAAGCACAAAGTTCCGCGCGATTATTTATACCAAAGTTACCCAAGTGCGATGTATACGTTTGAATTTTTTACTCAATCGAATATGAATAGTATTTGGTGTCCTTAATTTAAATTTTCCTGAGCCTCTCATGTGGACAGCGCAAAACTGATTCTTTACAATTTTGTTGAACCGATAACTGCTTGTTTCCAACTTCGTTCATTTAAGCCGAAAAGGTCTATGCCTAAATTGACGTACATAACAAAAGTTGTTTACCTTCAAACTTCGCGTTAGCTGACATGTTTACCCTCAGGTCGCCGCTTCTTGGCTTTCTGGACTTTTTTCTCCGAATGATGCGCAAATGTATCGACCTCGCTTTAATTTCTTACCCGGCAGCACGAACCTTTTTTCCAACTCAGCATCAATTTTGACATCGCACTTTAAAGTGCAGACTTTGTTTTAAATAAACAACACTCAATATTTGGTCAAATCGCTAATGGATTTCATATTCATGAAAAGAATATTACTAAAAATAAAACCTTAGAGTCTTCCGCGGGGCAGCTGCTTAACTCTGACTGAACAGGTTAATGTTAGAAAAATTAAAAAGTAAATTGTTGAAGCATCCAAGATGGATTTATTTATTAAACTTCTATTGTTAAATTTTTAGTCATAACAACAACAGTTCTCGTTCCAATAAGTTCCTCCTTTTCGTCTCCCTCATTTTTTTTCGCAAGAACTCTTACAAGGGACACATTTTCTTCTGTACAGCACTCTGATCAATACCCCAGGCCACTTCGGTTTCCGGATTGAATGGGTATCTACATAATCTGATTTTGGTATAAACTCAATATCTTTGGATGAAAAACTTTCTTTTTATCAATTGCCAATAAAAGCTTTTGAAAAGGGCTCGCAATTTCGAGTTATCATATTTATTATTCCATTCATACCACAAGGAAGCTCTGTCGACTGTTGGCCCAAAGCGATGTTTTTGCTGGAATTGTGTGGTAATCAATTTGCAAGACGATATAAAAGTCAGTATTTTCCCATTTTGGCATTAACAACTATCTTGGCAAGGAAAAGTCTTTCACAGTTTCTAGAAGTTTCTTTTAAATTCTATCTCTTTTTTTTTTTTTATAGCGTCGGACTTAAACCATAAAAAAGCAGTGAAAAGGGTTATACTAAAATTCTTTTGTAAATTTAGAAAAATAACGTATTTTTCCGGCCAATGAATTCTTTAACTAGATTGAAATTCAGTTTCATTCTCTCAAGTACGGAAATTAGAAATCTTGCTATCGGCAAACGTTATTGCGTTGTGAAGCGTGGGGGTATATCTGTGACTTTGATCAAGAAGTGCTTTAGGTTCGCATCAGAAAGATTTTTTATCCCGTGCTACAGCAACGTCAGACTGCTGATGAAGACTGTGGGCTCGATTAGGCCACACTTGACCGCACAGTTGAGTCAATCAATACAAATCCCAACTGATAGCGATGTCTCTCATATAACAAACAAATTCCTGCAATAAGAGATACATAAAAACTAGCAGGTATTTGGTATCGAGCCGGTATCATGGCTGCCACGCTTAATTTTAAGAGGTATAGAGTTCTTTATTTTTTGCTTATTATTAGCTCAGTTGTTCCGCATAAGGAAAATTATTATTCGTTTAGGAAAACCACGAGCCATACCGACATCTCAAATGGCTTTGAATCAAGGCGCAGGGTTGATTTACTGCGCCTTTAACGAAGTCGGGAAGGAATCCAAATCAAGCTAACAAAAACATTCTGCTGAACAAACAAAGCCTTTTGTAAGATGTCTAAGCGGGGTTCTACATGCCTTGCTATGTTCGGGCCCGGACCCGCAGTGGGAGGATCTCACGCCCCCCAGTGAGACTGGACTTATGACGGGACCACCCTACTGAGGACATTTTGTTGTGTTACTATTATGGTATATAAAAAATACATGTGGTTTTCGCTTGAAGTTATTTTAGTAGTCTGAACAAGTTATTTTAGTAGTCGGAACAAAACCTTTTTAGTAGTCTGAACAGAACATTATAGTCCTTCGAAGCCGGATTTGAGAAACTTTTGGGGAAGCAAAGAACTTAGCAGAAAAGTAAACATCGAGAGAAACGATTACAGTTTTGAATATGGCAGACAACTGTGCATCGTCAGCGGAGGAAATTGTGCGTGAAATGTCTCTTTCCTTAGTCAAAGCTGAGTTACAAAGGAGAGGATTACCGGCAAAAGGAAAGAAACCAGCTCTCATGGCTCGACTTATAGTTGCTATAAAGGAAGAAGAATCTAATCCTCCATCTTTGCAAAACAAAAGTAAGGAATCGACTCATATAGGCTCTAAAACAAGCCTTGCCAGCTGACTACGTGCCTGCAGCATCAACTGGTCAACTTTCGCCGTCACAGTCTGCCAATCATCAGTTAAGTAATTTTCAGTTGTTAAGAAGGAAAGAAATGATCCTTAAGATGGACATTAATGCTGTGATACAAGTAATACTTGAGACAAGCAAAAGTCCCAGCAACAACATCATAAGAATGGAAAATCGTGTTCAAAAGTTGAATGGTTACATGGAGAGTTGCAGTGAGGTAAGAGAGGAAATTATTGCTCTTATTTCTGATGATAAACTTGCTGAAGAAGCTCAAAAGTGGATTGACTATCAACGAGTGATTGATAATGCTTTAGACATAGCTCAAGAGTATATATCTAGACAAGCAATTTCCAAAGCAGACGAACAAACTACTTCGAGTTCAGCGGAGCACAAACGGTCACATTTAAAATGACCAAAACTTGAGTTACCCAAGTTTGATGGAGATGTTTTAAAATTTCAAAATTTCTGGGACCAATTCGAGGTTGCTATTCATGATAATGACAATGTGCCTTCTGTTCAAAAATTCACCTACCTGCGTTGAGTACTTGAAGGGATTGCTTATCACACAATCGAGGGATTTGAAGTCACTAGTGCTAATTATCAGCATGCTGTTGATGCTCTGAAACATCGCTTTGGTAGGAAAAGAATAATTATTTCATCTCTAGTCAAGTCAATTATCCAGTTACCAAGGTCAAACGAAAGGGTAGAGTTTTTGCGAGATCTCCATGACACGCTAAAGAATCGGATTAGAGCACTGGAGGCCCTTGCGAAAAGCCAACGACCCATTCTTGTATCCTCCTTCCAATATTAGAAACCAAGCTTCCACCTGAGTTATCCGAGAAATGGGAATTAGAACTAACTGACACAAAGCAAGAAAGTGTTAATCTTGAACTTTTCTTCAAATTCCAGAATAAACAAGTGATTTCCAAGGAGGCCGGGAAAAGGAATGCTAGTATGATTGGTGAGAATGTTGGGACAGCTAGAGGAAGTGGAGGACGAGACAAGGATGGAGCTGGGGCAAGGAACACCCGGGAGAAAGTGTTTTCAGCAGCCGCTCTACTAGCAAGTGAGACAAATCGGAGAAGTTATGCAGCTTGCCATGTGTGTAAGGAGCAGGGACATGAAACCTTTAAATGTCCAGAGCTTGAGCGAAAGTCAGTTGACAAACGCTGGCAGTTAGTAAGAGAGAGCCGGCTATGTTTTAACTGTTTAAAGCCTGCAAATACTTTCCACTATTCTTCAGTTTGCCGCCAACCCAAGTGCAAAGTTGAAGGATGTGGCCGGCGTCATCACAATATATTTCATGGTGACTGGGATCCTACCATGTAAGAAAAGGGACATACAACATTAAGTGGATTCGTGGCTTCGTACAACTCCAAGATGCAACAAACCTTATTACAGACTGGGACAGCCATGCTGGTTTCAGACGATTTCCAGAGAGCACCTGTAAGAGTTTTGTTTGACTCAGGAAGCCAGAGGTCTTATATCACCAAGAAGGTTGCCGAATCATTTGCCCTTGATGGACCTTCTGAGGTCCTTAGTGTATCCATGTTAGGGGGAGAAACCAGTCAAACGAAGAGAATGAAGAAAGTCAGGTTCTCACTTGCCTCTGTTCAAGAAAACGTTTCAACGCCAGTTAGAATGGAGGCCCTCACCATTGACAAGATCTGCACACTACTAGAACCAGTGGAGATCAGGCTAGAAGATTACCCCCACCTGCGGAACTTGATACTTGCCGACTCGTACCCTCGTGGACCAGTTAATGTCGATATTTTGATAGGAGCAGACTTTTACTTTTCATTTATAAGTGGTAAATGCAAGAAAGGGGAAGCCACTCATGCTCCCACTGCAGTAGAGTCAACACTTGGATGGATTGTAGGAGGACCCATCGAGGGTCTTTCTTCTAAGAACACTCAATCCATGTTGTCTACCGTGTGCATTGATCCAGTTACAGACATTCTTAAGCAGTTTTGGGAGCTGGAATCTATTGGAAATGTAGATAAAGGGAATACACCCATGTCCTTAGAGGAAGAAGAGTCTGTTAGACAGTTCAACGAGGGACTGAAGTTTGATGGTGAGCGTTATGAAGTACCGCTGTTATGGAAAAGCGATGCTCCGCCATTCAAGTCAAACTACCTCCAGGCAGCCAAGAGACTTGAGAGTGTCGAAAGACAGCTGAGAAGAAACCCAGAGAGAGCCAATGCTTACAAGGATACCATCAACCAATACGTAGATAAGGGATTTGCCGTAGAAGTAAAGGAAGCAGTTGATGATAACGAGAAGGTCAGGTATTTACCTCATCACGCAGTCTTTCGAGAGGGCAAGAAAACTACAAAATGCCGTGTTGTTTTTGATGCTTCAGCATATGACGAGCATGAGGTATCTCTCAATGACTGTATTCTGTCAGGGCCAGCACTTCAACCTAACCTGGTATCAGTATTCGATTCCGAGCACGTAGGATTGCACTTATGGCTGATGTTGAAAAGATGTTCCTCCAGATCAAGGTTGACGAACGAGACCAGGACGCTCTACGATATCTTTGGAGGGATCTACAAAGTGATAAACCACCGAGAGTGTACAAGCTGCAAAGGTTGGCATTTGGTGTTAATTGTAGTCCATTCCTGGCCATTGCCGCAGTTCAAAGCCATGCGAAGAAATGCAGTGAAGAGTTCCCTGATGCATCAAGGGAAGTCCTGTCGAACATGTACGTGGATGACTGCCTTAGTGGTGCTGATGATGTTGAAGATACAGTGAAGTTACAGCAGTCCTTAAGCGTGATGATGGAACGAGGTGGATTTAATCTGACAAAGTGGGCCAGTAATTCGATGAGGGTCCTTAGCCGCATTGCAGAGCAAGATCAGGCAGAGTCCATTACTGTTGATTTCAATGCAAGGGAACCGCTCAAGGCACTGGGAATATGTTGGAATACACTAACTGATTGCTTCCTCTTTAACGTGCCACCAAGTACGCTGGCCGTTCGTGACCCTGAAACGAAGAGAAGTCTGTTGAGCATTGCGTCAAGGGTTTTTGACCCTATGGGACTAATCACACCATTTTCAATCAGAGCGAAAATGTTGTTCCAGGAACTATGGCAGAAGGGTTTACAGTGGGAGGACCAGTTAGATGAGGATATTGCTAAGCAGTGGAGGTCGTGGAAATCGGAACTTTCACAGTTAAGATGTATCACCATTCCCCGCTTTTTCTTGGAAAACATTGGATCAAGTTCTAGAATAGAGCTCCATGGCTTCTGTGATGCTTCACTTAAGGCATACGGTGCGGCAGTCTATATCAAGTGCTTGGATGAAACCGGCGATCCGTCAACACATCTTGTCATGTCCAAATCAAGGGTGGCTCCCGCAAAGGCTGTATCGTTACTGAGATTAGAGTTACTTGCAGCTGTTGTTAACGCAAGATTGCTGAAGTTTGTTGTAGAATCCCTAACGTTAACACTCAAAGTAGAGCAGGTAGTGTGCTGGACTGACAGCATGGTAACTCTTCAGTGGATCAGAGGCTCAAGTAGCCAGTGGAAGACATTTGTAGCAAACCGCGTTGCTGAGATTCAGTCCACATGGGACCCACACCATTGGAAACACTGTCCAGGGGAGGACAATCCTGCTGACTTACACGTGGAGTGCCCCTAAAGGTCTTAGCTGATAGCAAGTTTTGGTGGAGTGGACCGTGCTGGTTATCTTCTCAATGCCTGCCTGAACAACGAGAGTCGCCAAACGAATTGACCGAGTCTGTAGAGAAAGAAAGAAAACAAGGGGTGACAAGAACGTGCGCGTTGATTACTATGGAACCAGTAATTGATCCATCTCGATATGAGCAATGGCTGACGCTAATCCGGGTAACAGCATTTGTTCTTCGAGGTGTTCGAGCTTTTAAGTTAGGAATAAGTGCAGGTTCCAAAGAGCTGTCAGTCGAGGAGCTGCAAGATGCCAAGTTAAGGTGGTACCGGGAGATACAACAAGAGGTGTACCAAGCAGAGTATGAAAGGCTGGAGGAGGACCTTCCTTTACCAAACACCAGTGCTATATTAAAATTGGACCCTTATTTCGACAAGAGAGATCGCTTGCTGCGGGTAGGAGGTAGATTACAGCACTCAGACTTGCCAGAGGGTACCAAGCATCCAATAATCTTACCACATGGGCATGCGGTAGTTGAGAAAATCATACACAGTGTGCACAAGGAGTTACTTCATGCTGGACCTGAGGGCACTCTTTCGGTTCTACGACAAGAGATCTGGCTCACCAAGGGACGTCGTGAAGTTAAAAGAATCCTGGAAAAGTGCCTTGTTTGTCGACGTCGACGAGTTGGTCCATGTTCACAGAAAATGGCGCCATTGCCATCAGAGAGGGTGTCATTGTCTCCAGCCTTCACTCACGTTGGTGTAGACTTTGCAGGGCCATTGTTCGTACGAGGGAGTGCCTCCCCAGAAAAGGCTTACATATGCATCTTCACTTGTGCCTCCTCCCGCATGACCCATCTAGAGCTTACGAGTGACTTGTCCACTAAAGAGTTCTTTCAGGTATTTCTTCGTATGATCAGCAGACGAGGGCTCTGTAGAACCATCTGGTCTGACAATGCGAAGACGTTCAAATGCGCTGACCGTGAGATCCAACAGTTGTTCACACAAGGGTCATCTGTCAGTAAAGGATTGTGGGACAGGATAGATCAGGAAGAGCTCCAGGCCAAATTGACCTCCAAGGGAATCAAGTGGAAGTTCATCGTCGAGCGCTCCCCTTGGCATGGCGGCTGGTGGGAAAGGCTGGTGCGTTCAGTGAAGGAACCTCTTCGCAAGATCTTGGGCAAAGCGCTGTTGTCCTATCAAGAGTTGGCCGCCATCCTTACCAGGATTGAAGCCGTTATTAACTCGAAACCGCTCACCACAGTAAGTGACGACATAAGAGATCTAACGCCTATAACACCAGCTCATCTTGCTATTGGAAGATCCCTGTTTAGCTTACCGGACTTCGTAGACGAAATTTCAGCAAACAAAAGCACAACGAGGCAGCGATATCTGTACCAGCAGAAGCTTATTAACCATTTCTGGCAACAGTGGCGGGGAGAGTACTTGCATCAGTTATCCGTCAGAAAGAAGTGGAAGAATGAACAACCAGCCCTCAAGATTGGAGATGTAATGCTGATTTCTGAAGACAAGGTGTCGAGAGGAAAGTGGCCGATGGGAAGAGTTGAAAGATTGCTTCCTGGAAAGACGGCTTGATTCGTACTGTTGTTTTGAAGACAAAGAAAGGGCTTCTTAGGAGACCTGTACAGAGGCTACATCGTCTCGAAGCAAGCAGTACTCAATTTGGAAGTGGCGAGTTTGGTGACAGCGGTGCTTACGGTGGGGAGTCTGTTGCTCGAAAGGTCAAGAAAAGAGCGAAGAAGAAACAAGTTACACGGAAACCAGCGTCAAGTCTCCAAAAGTATTGGAGAGGTGGGGAGGATGTTTGGGCCCGGACCCGCAGTGGGAGGATCTCACGCCCCCCAGTGAGACTGGACTTATGACGGGACCACCCTACTGAGGACATTTTGTTGTGTTACTATTATGTTATAAAAAAAATACACGTGGTTTTCGCTAGAAGTTATTTTAGTAGTCTGAACAAGTTATTTTAGTAGTCGGAACAAAACCTTTTAGTAGTCTGAACAGAACATGCTATTCCTGGACACGACCGTCCTCTGGATAGTAGTGTTTTCCACGACTTATATTCCTAAGAATGCAGGTCCTACATTTCCTCAAGACTTGAACTTTTCGGACATTTGTAACAACGAGCCGGGCTCGAATTTGCACTGATTGGCAACGAACCGGGCTCCAATTTGCATATTGGCAGTGAAGGACGCACTCCATTGATCATCACATACTCTCGTGAGCAGTTGTTGCAATTAAGATCTTCAAGGAATGCTCTATTGTACACCATGATTCAGGATTTGAGGGACTGTAACATCTTAAGGAAGGAAAGACCTAGAGCTGGCAGGTTGGTTCGTTTCAGGAAATTCAATAGGCATAAACGGCGAAATCTTAGAACTCTAACATCATCAACAGAGGCTTGTGTAAACAATACTGTTTGTGAGCGTCCTGATACTGCCAGCTCCTTTAAGAGGTCTCAAGGCGGTGTTAATTGGAAAAATTTAGCGTGTGTTAATATAGGATCATCTTCTACAAGATTATTTCCGGTTCCTAAGAGCCTATTAGGGGCTGACCATTTAACTTTGAGGGGGGAGGGGTGGCTTTAGTTTAAGTTTGAGTTTAATTTATTCGCCACAGGAGTGGCAGGAGAAAGGAACAGAACTTTCGTTCCAATTGACACCTAACCCCTTTATTACCCACCCATCCCACCCCGGGGAGGACATCCATCACACAGTAATCTCGTGTGTGGGAAATTAACGTCTCCTACCCCAACCCTGCAGGAGACGGGACCTCCATTTATCGTCCCTATCCGAGAAGGCTAGAAAGTCTAACCATTTGCAGATATTATTACAAAGGCAGCACTTTCTTCTCAGTTAATTTAAAACCCTGAGTGTCGGTCCGGCCGGATTTGAACTCACGACCTCCCGCACAACAGTCCGGGTGATTTTGAAAAAAAATTTCCTGCAAGCGCTTGTTGGAAGAAGAAAAACATTGCATGCAACCCAAATGTAACAGAAAAATGTATCAAAAAATCGGAAAAAAATATCCTGCACAGCAGATTGCTAGAAAAAAAAATTCTTGATGACCAGAAATCACCCACCCCCCCTCAAAAGTTAAATGGTCGGCCCCTTAATGCCTATAGTCTCGAGAAGATAAAGAATAGAGTACGGGGATCTGTCGCTCTGGCGGCAGATTTTGGATCGTGAGATGTTGGCGTTGATGTTATTTCAGAAACGCATCTTTGAAGACAGAAACCTGACAGTACTGTTGCTATCCAAGGGTATACAATATATAGAAGGGACAGAGACTGGGCCGAAACTGATAAGCGAAAGAAAGATGGAGTTGCAGTATATGTGCGGGAAAACTTAATTCAAGGTTTTGAATGTTAATCGTGAACGCTCTTTTGATATGCTGAGTGTGGAATTAGTGCTTCCGTCAGGACATCATATGCTGATCACTGGATTATATCATCCCCCAAGTTTTCAGTATGATGAAGGCGATCTTATTGATACCATCATCGATCTTTGCGATACATTCTTAGACATGCATCCAAATGGGGTAGTACTCTGTGGAGATGATCTGAACCGGCTAGATCTGGACTGTCTTTCCACTTCATCTGGACTAGTGCCTATGGTGAATTTCGCCACTAGAGGGTCTTCCATCTTGGATAACTGCCTCACAAACCACCTTGAGCTGTTCAACGACCCTTTACGCTTTCAAGTGCTGGTAAAGACTGACTACAAGGGCGTGATACTTCCTCCGGGGAATAAAATTAAACCAATTCGATCTAAATGTTGTTTTAGGGATTTTAGAGAGCATCACAAGATTAAAAATACCTCAGAGTTAGGATTTTTCGGTTGAACACCTGTGATCAATGCTCCAGATATTGAAATAGTAACTAGCATTTTAAACAGGGAACTGCACAATCTTATGGATAAGTGTTTCCCGGTGAGGAGAGTTGTGATGTCTTCACGTGACCCCCACTGGATTACTCCACTAATTAAATACCTTGTAAAGAAAAAGAAACGAGCTGCTGATAAGCCCCACGTTCACAAAGTGGAGGACTTGTCATCGAAGGTCTACAAGTTGATTGGTGAAAATCGAAAAAACTGGGGCAGGAATGGAGTTTGCACTGGTGGAGGAGAGTGGAAAAAATCACCCTGAGGAAAGAAAAACCTCAGCAATATTTAGAAAAGGAATTTCTTGCTGGTCTCAATGATTATTTTGGGGACTTTTGTAACGACAATAACTTTGTTAAACCAGTACCTCTCAGGGTAAATCCCGAGACACACCCACCCTCAAAGCTCCAGGAATTTGATGTGATGATAAAGGTAAAGGTAAAGGTCAAGGTCAAGTTCTGTATTTCTCTAAACAACATACGTGTTTAGTTACAATTTAATGGTTGAAATCAGACAGGCGCCTCTGGCAGCCGTGTTTAGTCCGTAGCGATTTCACCTACCCACCCAACCCACCCCAGGGAGGACATCCATCACACAGTAATCTCGTGCGTGGGAAATTAAAGTCTCCTACCCCAACCCTGCAGGAGACGGGACCTCCATTTATTCGTCCCTATCCGAGAAGACTAGAATATCTAACCATTTGTTGATGTTAAAGAAAGGAAGCATATTCTTCTCAATTAATTTTAAGACCCTGAGTGTTGGTCCGGCCGGTATTGAACTCTCGACCTCCCGCACAGCAGTCCGGCGCTCTCCCAATTGAGCTAACCCGGCGGCGGTGGCATTATCAAAGATTAAAAAAACCGCTACTGGCCCCGATGGGTTGCTGTTTTGGGTTTAGAGGGGCACAAGTCTCGCTTCTGTGGTGACTGCTTTGTGGAACAAGTCTTTGTCCTCTTACACTTGGCCGACAGCTTGGAAAGAAAGCTAACATCAACCCCTCCCAAAGGTAGACACTCCTGTTCAATATTCGGAGTTTTGGGGAATTAATGTGACTCCAGTTATAGCACGCTGTTTTGAAAGAACTGTATACCATCATTACAGTAAGAAAGTTTTTGAGGAAAATCTGACGGTCACACAATATGCCTACAGGGAGTGCTGCACCTGTACAGACGCCTTGATTCAAGTACGGCATAATTACTTAAGGGCACTTGATGATAAGGATTGTAATTATGTCAGGCTTTTCGCGATAGATTTTTCAAAAGCCTTTGATAATGTAAAACACTCGTTAGTTGGGGAAAAGCTAAAGGCTCTTCATCTCAATCCTTATCTTGTCAACTGGTACTTAAGTTTTCTAATGAACAGGAAACAAAGACTAATATTTAAGGGTTTTCTCTACAAACGGCATAATGTGAACAAAGGAACAACCCAGGGTAGTGTCAGTGGGCCTCACCTTTTTAATTTTTTTATCAACGATTTAGCCATTAGTGATAGTGATCTGACCAGCATAGTTAAATATGCTGACGACACTACCTTAGTAGTCAAAGTATGTAAAAATGAAATAGATCTTTCTCAAGAGGTTGTCAATCAGTTTTTCAGTTGGACCCATGCAAGATAATGCCATAGCATGTAATCCCAAAAAATGTAATGAACTAATACTTTGTGAGAAAGTTGCTCGTGATATAGACCCTGTGAACAATACAACGCAAGTTTCTTGTCTAAAAGTGTTAGGGGTTACTTTACAAAGTAATCATAGGTTTAATGAGCATATTAAGGGTAAGCTACAGGGGCCAATAAGTGTCTTTATGTCATAAGGTGTTTGCGCAAAGAGGGATATCAACAACCAGATGTAGATTACGTTTTTAGATCAATTGTATTACCTAAACTAACGTATAGTTTACCCATATAAGCCTCCTCAATACCTGAATTAACAACGGTCCAGAATTTTCTACAGCGCTGCTTTAAACGCAAATATATTTCGTACCAAATTAATATATATAGTGTATTGGAAGAGGTTGATCGTTCACTATTCAAGAAGATCTCCAGTATACCCGGTCACCCTCTGTACCCTTCTGTCTCTAAAACGAAAGAAAGCTCAGCGCGCCTGCGAGTTCCTAGTAGTCAACTCCGTAGGGTTAATACCCAGCGTTTTAAAAATAGTTTCTTTAATAGGCTATTTTTTAAATATAGAGTAGCTATCTAATGTAATATGTCTTATATTAGGTAATGTTGATAGCCTTGTAATTATTTTTATGTAAATTTTCTTTTTTTAGCATGTATTTTTGCTTAAAAACAATAAAGACCTATTATTATTATTGTTATTATTATTATTATTACTATTATTAGAAAAGTAAGAATTGAACGCGTTATTTTGTATGCATATGAAGGAAGGGCAACTTTTTCGATTGGTATTTTGATTAAGCATCGGGTGAGCAATAGTTTTGCAAACTTCTCGCCTTCTTAAACTCGTCCGTGTGCTAAAAAGATGCTTACCGCTTGCGTTACAGGGTACCGAGTATTTCCCTCGAAAAGGTACATTGGTATTAACCAACCATGTGGCGCAAAACTAAAGCTTAATTTGAAGTACATCATATTTTTTTCTCGAGTTAACTTAAACTTATCAGTCACAGAGAAAAACATATTTGACATTACTGAGAGCACGCAAAATCCTAAAAAAAATCCTTTAACTTAGAAACTCGTCTGTCTCTTTCTCTTTTCATCCAAACATCTGCTCACCCGGCGACAAATGGTTCTTTTTTCTTTTAATTATGAAGTGACAAGATCGCGTCAATTGCTTCAAGTAACGTTTGTACCAACATTGCTATGATGAATCGAGGAAAACGTAACTCTGTCACGTAGAGGAAAAGAGCGAAAAAAAGAAATAAACAGCGCATGACAATGACATAAAACTGCTTCCCTCACATTTTTCTTTCTTTAAATCACTCTTCAGATCTTCATTTAGTTTTATTCACTTACGACATAGTGTACAAGCTTTGTTATTTAATCTTCATACAATTCGGAATCAAATTGTCAACAGGTTCGACAGCCACTAAATTGTTTCTTTGCTCTTTTAAGGTTACCGTGCACCTTCAGGGGTGTCTCGCGTGCAAGCGATGTAGCGCGTCCGGTTTAAACTGTAGATATCTAGATCCCTATATCAAATTAAAGCTTATAGGACTGGCAATTCAGACTATACCAAAAATTAAAAAAATAAATAAATTGTCGAAATTTTCACGACTTCTAAATGCGAGCGCCCAAATCACCTTTTAAGAGCTACAAGTAGCTAGTTTTATATAAACAACAACAACATGTCTCAGAATTTTTTATTTCTAAATACTTTTTTTTCAAGAGCGATTTTTGTACGATCACTCCACATTTTTTTAATCCTATTTCAAAAATGTTCTGTAACTTCTCACTGAAATTGAATATGGCAAATCGCAGACACGTTTTTTTTTAGCGCTTTGGCCCCGGAAGCGGAGGAGCACATTAAATAAGCGAAAAACAAAATTCGCTTTGACATGTAACGTTCAAAAGGTAATTCGGGCGCTCGCATTTAGAAGTCGTGAAAAATTCGACAACTAATTTTTTTTCAAAATTTTTGGTATAGTCTGATAGCCAGTCCTATAAGCTTTAATTTGATATGGGGTTTAGATATCTACAGTTTAAACTGGATGCGCTACATCGCTTGCACGCGAGACACCCCTGAAGGTGCACGGTAACCTTAAAAGAACACATCCCTACTTAGTATGTAACGACGGATCTTAAACTTCTCCAAGCGACTAATTTTTTATTACGGGAACACTACACGCTATTTTTACTTTGATTTTGTGTTACTAGATGCAATTAACGCCACAAATAAGCCCGACCAAAATTAATCCCAAAGAGGAGCATTTAGTTGAAAATTTCACCGAGATAATTTGATAGCTTCTTTGCTGGAGCCGCTGTTTCAAACAGCGGCTCCAGCAAAGAAGCTATTGAGTTTAATGTAAGGACTTGAAATAAACAAACTCCTTCATAAGAACAAGACTGGCCGTGTCATGTTCAAAAAGTCAAAGGTACTTCAAACCAGTCTCCCATTTCACTGCCCATTTCATTGGGGTGATTTACGACTGGCAGGGAATCGCCAAAAAGAAATAAGCAACGATTGTTTCAAATGTGCTGTGTTATCGCTTTAATGAGCGGAAGTCTTAAACAGTGTTAGTCAAAGAAGATGTATGCTCCGAAATGAAATGAAATTTCATCATGGTATTATAGTAAATTGCGTTTTAGATGCCGCTTGTAATCATAATTTGCGCCTCTTGATTGCCTAAGTGGTGCTTTTCTTGAGACTGAAAACCCAAGGAGGAAACAAGGAAAACTGGCTACTATAGGGCTGCAAACGGAATGCTCACTGTGTTATAAAAGTTGCTTCGCTTAACAGAAATTTAAACCCAACGCACTGACCTGTCTTTTTCATTATTTCTGTATGAAGAAACACATCTGAAATATCCGAGTGCAGTAGGTTACACTTGTTCGC
Organism: Stylophora pistillata; assembly: GCF_964205215.1. Lineage (NCBI taxonomy): Eukaryota > Metazoa > Cnidaria > Anthozoa > Scleractinia > Pocilloporidae > Stylophora > Stylophora pistillata. The sequence goes on along the minus strand of NC_142521.1, from coordinate 7,711,149 downwards.
TGTATAGCCCACGAGGTGTTAATACTAACACTCAGACTTATCGTGCTACCACTCTGTTTAGAATAAATATCGAATGCAAATAACCTGTTAAACCCGATGGGTGAGGGATAAAGAAGGAACTGTCTTGGACGTGTTAAGAAAAAACTGTTTGTTTAACTGAGCAGACGAAACAGTCTTCTTAGACACTGAAAAGCTCATTTATTTTTCAGCGATACAACGCAATTTAACCAGGGAGACGTCAGTTTTCAATACGAACCATTTGTTATCGATACAGCGATGATTTTCAGAAAACTCCAAACCGTGATACATTAATTGTGAGCGTCCTATGAGGCTTCTCGTGACATTCCGGCAAGAGCAACACGCACTCTCTTTTTTTTCTTTTCTTTTCTTTCTCTTTTCCTTTTCTTTTGGCATTGTAGAATTAATGAGTTAATTCTACAAGGTTGTCTAGCGACTGGTTTCATCGAAACCAGTCGCTAGCGCTAGACATTTTAATTTACCTAATCCTGATTTTAAGCAACACATGGCAATCTGCGGTTTTTCCTTACACTTAGGTAGCACGGAAAGCCGTAAAACTCTTTAACAAAAGCTCATCTTTCAAACCGGCCGTCTAAATCCCACAGGGATCAACGAACGCTTTTCATTCCACTAATTTCTTCGCGTTTTTCTCGTTGCCATGTTCCCACCAATAACGTAGCTCCATTTTCTGCCTTTAAAAGCACACACAATCCACAATTCCTCTATTCGCTCCGACGGAGGGCTAACGCTCGAAACGTCAGCTTTTGTAATCGTTACGGTGGCCAATTTACCATTCCAACTTTGTTGATGTATCCAAATTATTTCCTTACCCCCACCGACGCAGCCCCAAACAGTTTCTTTAGAAACTATCAGCCCTTAATTCCCTTTGAGTTGATTTACCATTACTTAGGATTTGATCCCTGTTACACAAATTTCAGGAACATTTACCCTCCGGAAATCTTAGGAACATTTTTAGAAACTGGTTTAAATCTAATATATTTTCGAATTATGAATGGATGATCCATTCCTAAGACAGAACTCTGGCTCAACCTGTTTATATTATAATGAATAATACAGCGGTATTTTATTCTAAGATAATCGGGGGATAGGATCGCATAATTTAACGGACAACTCACTACAGTAATATAATACCACTGAGATTTTTCCTAGAAATTTTATGGAAACGCCAACGTTTTTCTGCAAAAAGTTGTGCGGCAAGATGAGGCTTGATGAATCATCCCCTTTGATAGATCAAAGATCAAGAAAACCAAGAAAAACTATCGTTTTCTCTTGATAAGACAGAAAGGAAATGAGCCGTAACGGCAATTCAAACTGAGGATGGATCTTTTCATCCAAAGACCACAAAGATGAATGAATAAATAAATAATTGCAGACCCTTATGTTAGGAAGATTAAATTCCGGATGAGAATAAAATCAGTCAGAATGATCGGCAAAAAATGTATGTGATTCAGTTTTTAATCCTATAGTACCAATAATAACTTTGTCATTGTGAATAATGCAAATATACGTGATACTTATTTATCCGCTGCTCACAATATATTCTAACTTTTCGTTTGTCCATGATGGCTCAAGACTGGTCTAACTTATATGAGAGTTTTTGTTATCATTAACTTGAAATACCTCGATCAAAACAATTCCTGTGAGTTTACGAGCAATTACTCGCCGGATTACGGAAAATTGTGGTTTTTCTTACCTCGCAATTGAATGCAAAATGATAATTGTTCAAATCTCTATTTTATTTTTTTGATCCAGCTATCTCTGGACAGAGATATATAAATCGTTTACCTTTGACACTGAAGGTAAATGCAATTTGAAAGAATGTTATTCTCGTTGAGTTCTTAACATGGTTCTCTGAGCTGTCTTTTCTTAGTATCTAGTACACTTTCTCAGCAACTCGTCATTTTAATCAGGGGTTTGACTAAAAACCCACTGAACAAACTTTTAGTATGTGTTTGTTTTCGCTAGAGTGGGTTTATCATCATGATGTAGGACAAAGCTCCAAGGCTCCTACCAAATAGTTCACTCACATTCATTGTTCGAAAGCTGGATCTCCTTATTAGAAATAAAGAACTTTTAAGTTTTAGCTTAAAAGTAGAGACGGTTGCGATACGCAGACGGCAACCAGAACGAGAGTGAAACTAATTCGACCCCAATTTATCGATCATAAAGTCGTTGTTTTAGCGTTTCAAACCAAATCACACAAATCAAGAAGGTGCAAAGAGCTCCATGATAGAGATTTTAACTTCTGGCTGCTGTCTGCGTCTTAAAAACGTTTGTGCTTAAGTTCTCTATTTTTCTTAACTTATCAATACTTCGATTACATATTGACACTGAGATTTAGTTTTTTTACCTTAGCAGCAAGAACTCAGATGTGAAACACCAAATAAGGATTCAAGAAAAAATTGCTGGAGAAATCAGGGTTTCGCGGCGATCCGAATTTCAACAAGACACTTCCGAGTTAGAAATTACATATGTGATCGTAAAAATCAGCTCTTCACTCACCTCAAATCGCTATCCATTGTTATAAACCAAATAATTATTTTTCAACCGTGTTACTCGCAAATGGGTAAACCAAAATCATCACCAAGTTTATGACCACTTTGTGAACAGTTAGTCCTCTTAAATCACACCGATTCTGCAAAAATAATGACTACATGCAAATCAAACCTTGCTACAAAAACATTGCAGATGTTTAAACATATTATACTTTTGAATTGGGTAAACTCGCGCAGTCATTTTCGATTTATGTTAATAGGATCAATCCTCATTTCAAACATAGTTGCCGTAGCACCGGCACGTTTGTGATGGATGTCTGTGACTACTTCAGTGTATCCCTGATGTATGAACGTCAGAATGATGGGAGAATGTCTCGCTTAAGTAAATAAGGTAACTATATTTCTAATTTAGAAAGTACGGGTCTTAATCTGGTAGCTTTTTTTTAAGGAAAGGGGATCCCTTAAATCTGCCACAAGGGCGCTGCATTTCCTGTAAAGATTTATCTCTAGCCTGCGCATCGAACTAGCTTCCATAGCAAACCTGTTAGTTTTTAAGGATCAGCCATGGTTCAAAGCGCACCCAAAACCGTCAGCTTTGCTTGCAAGCCATCCTAGAAAAAGTGCCGTCTTGCGTTGAAACGGGAATCATTCGGATGCGTTACTTTCCAGAGCGACTTTAATAAAAGGGGGTAAGTTTCTAAAGAAACTGTGGTGCTGCGTCGGTGGAAGGTATCGCCAGATAATTTGGCGTTAGTTGATAATGTGAATCGGCCACTGCAGAGATTTTAAAGCCGAGGCTTTGAGCGTTACCCCTTCGTTTAATTGGATTCACTCTTGACGATGGGCCAACGCTCGAATAGGTTTTACACTGTTGACAGTGGCCAATTCACATTATTAACTCAGTTGATGAAACCAACTTATTCTGACTATAAACAGTAGCTGATGGTTATATCTGATCTTGCTGGTAACGTAACCATTCTATACTAGGTAATTTTGGTTTTATCAACCGAGTTGATGACGTAAGTTGGCCACCGTAAAAGAGTTAAAAGCTGATGTTTCGAGCGCTAGCCATTCGTCCGAGCGAATGACAAGGGACTAGCGCTCGTAGCGTCAACTTTGAAACTCTTTTCGTTGGCCAATTTATTTTATCAACCCAGTTGATAAAACCAAAATTCCCTTGTTAAACTCCCCCACCAACGCAGCACCACAATTTCCTTAGAAACTTACCCCCTTCATTCATTCCATACTAGCTTCGGTTTTTCCCAGTTATTCATTGAGTCAATAATTTGGATCTCATAGAAACTTATGACCTTGCTATTGTCTCTGAGCAAACAAAGAGAACGTGATTCACTTTAATTTCTAAATTTCGTGAAGAAATCTGGAGGTAAAAACTACCAGCAACTTGTGCCGTCTCTTACGACTTTGCTGACTGAGTTGCACACCACTAGGATCATTGCTCATCAGCTCCAATACAACAGCAAGTCTCTCAGCCCACACCTTTCACCCCTGACTTAAGAAAGCTGTCATAAGGCGAAAAAAAGAAATTTAGATTTTTATGGAATGTTAACCAAAGCATAGCTGGACACAAATCTTTCTTAAATCCTTATTTCCTCTCACAAGTTCTCCAAATCTACCCACTGAGACTACACAGGGTGAGGGCAAAGACAACTCATAGCTTAAGATTGTTTATTTAAAATAATACACTTCATCATTGCGACAAATCTAGAAAGCTTGATGACAAGAAAATGTGTCTGTCACACACTTAATGTACTGTTATTGCAAGACATAAAGACATATGTCCTCAATTTCCAAAGCCATAATTGTCTCACAAGTATTACATCTTTCCACTGAATTGATCACATCCACTGTACAATAATTGGCTCCTCTATTAAAAACATGGCTGGTACATGTAAATTGTGATTCATCAGCAGAATTTTCTATCCAACCACCATTGTGGTCTCATTTGGGAAGTTGTACTCAGGAACCTGAAAATGGAGCAATATGTTGAAAATAAGAATTGTGATTTTAAAACTGACAAAGATACGACGTCATGTGAGAAAATGCTTACAAAAATTCATTTCTACCAAGATAAATAATGTTTTGAATGAGTAAATGAATGAACCACAATACTAAAATATTAAGTAACATAACAATAAAATAATAACCAGAAAAACTGCACACTGCATTGTTACCTCAAGATTGAGTGGAGCTGGTCCCTTTCTGATTCTTCCAGAAGCATCATAATGTGATCCATGGCAGGGGCAGTAGTAGCCACCATATTCGCCAGCATTGGCAATTGGAACACAGCCAAGATGTGTGCAGACACCGATCACCACAAGCCACTCATCCTTCACTACACGCTCAGCGTCATCTTCAGGATCTCGCAGACTAGCAACATCAACATTACGGACTTCTTCAATCTCTTCAGATGAACGCCGACGCACAAACAAAGGCTTTCCACGCCACTTGAAAACCATGTTCTTTCCTGGGCAAACAGAAAAAATTTAGTTTTGCAAATCGGTGAGACCTCTATACTCTAACAAGCTTTTTCCAAGTAAAAACTCTATAAGAGCACTTTTTACTTGTAAGTATACACAACAGCTAATCAATACAAAGGTAAATTTTGCAAAGAGTTAATTCAAGCCTAAGTACACATAAACACAAGTGAAGTGCCTGACAAAGTCATGATTGGTTTATGTTCTTGATCTCCGGGGTTCAGAGGGAGGTGCAAGTTTTGTAGATAAGTCAAAGAGTAGAGTGGAAAAAAACCAACATAATTTCAGATTTCTATCACCAACCAATTGCAATTAGTCTAGATACAACTACATTGAAATCTTGATGTTGACAGGAGCTAGACTCATCAACGAGAAGTTGCAAATGAGATGATCCACCAGGGAGGGAAGGAAAGGGGTTACCTTGTCAGCATTTATCTGTACAATGATAAGAAACATGATGAAATGACCTGACCTCTAACAAGGGAGCCCTCAAATTCCAACAAGTCTAAGAGGCAAGGCAGCTGGTCCAAACAAGGTTTTACCAAAAGAGTCGATCAGCAATATCATGCATTAGCTAAGCCTAGCTTTAATTAAGTCATTTGGAATGAAATATCTTACCTTCAGGGATTGTTGAAAGATCTACTTCAATCTTTGCCAAAGCCAAAACATCTGCCGATGCACTCATGGAGGAAATAAACTCCAGCACAACATTCTTGCCAGCATGTAGACCTGTCACACCCATACCAGCCACCATGAGATAAGTGAATGCTCGCCGACTGATTTCAGATGTGTTTGGCTGATTTGGATCTTGAGAAACATCTCTTCTGTATGCACTGAAATCAGGCATTGACACATCCGTGTGGCTGAAACGAACTTGTGTTCTACCTGTTTTGATGGTTTTAATCAGAGCAAAGAACATTTTGCTTCAAAAATTGATTCAATAGCACCAAACAACACTTCAACTGGCAAACATTTGAACTACTACTTTCTCATAAACATATAAATAAAAGCATGTTTCTCAGCTAACTTTACCATCAATAACATTTTTGATTAAACAAAGCTGAATTACAGGAAAACTGAAGTGGTTGTAGAGCTGAATGTTGTACATTGTGAACTTGACTATATCAGGGTAATCCAAACAAGGGACCATACACACAGAATTTTGTACATTGTGGACTATATCAGGGTAATCCAAACAAGGGACCATGCACACAGAATGAAAAGAGGGCTGGAAGAAGTCAACAAGTGGCAGTAAATTGCCAATAACCAGTTTCCACTTAAAACAAATAAAAATTAAGTTTTGAAAGCTTCCCGAATGTTTTCCCACACATACAATGTATCTTAAGGTCCAGCAATGGACCCTTAAAGCCCCCTCTTTTGGTAATTTCTTGACTAAGACCAACTTGTGAAAGTACAATGATACATCAAGCATTTGTGGACAGACTTGCTGAAAACTAATGAAGACATGACTCTACAGAGTGGCCTCAAAGTTGTGAATTTCCAAAAATGCAAGCACAGTGGGGGTTTGTTTTTGCCCCTATCCTATGCATAATCTGCATAACAACACCCAGTGCAACATACTGAAGTCTACACATCTCTTTGTCAGAGATACTGACTACAAATATTTCCGATAGGTCTTAGCTTTTAAGTCTTAAGTATTTTATTTTTTCGTAATTATTGTTTGCACGACCCCACCACCAATGCTGATTTTACTTATCGTGCTAAAATAAAGTCCTCACTCACTTACACAATGTACACAATGTAAAACGAAGCTCTGGGCTATAATTATGAATGTACGTGAACGATCTAAAATTTCGTTACAATACACTCATGAGCTTTTCAAAATATGGAAACCTGTCAATATTTCATAGTTAATTTCACCGTGCTTTTCCATCAGTGTCCTTGAACCTAAACTGCATGATCCATGTCAAAGGACCGTACATCGGTCAAGAGGGATCTGCCGGCTCAATATTATGTAAGCTTCAAATATATCAGACCGCTTTAAAACGCCGGGAAGAGAAACGAACGACAAAGATTGAGGCATACCATACACAAAAATGCACAGGATCAGCTCAGAGTTATAACTAAATTTTGAAAGTCGCTCCTTACCAATGTGAGTTGTTGTAGCGACCATGTTTCCAGTTGGGACAGTTTTTAAAAGCGATTGGCTTATGAAAGATGCCGGCGGACTCTGCACTGTCTCAAACGTGGGAATAACAGCAGCAGGGGTACCTTTTAGCGCTTGTGCAACATGGGTAGTGGTAGCAGACAGAAATCTTGAGAAGCCTGGCGATAGGCATTTGGTGGAAAACATCCTGAACGAGATATTTCACGCCAGAAAGCCTCTTGCTCCCTCACGAAACTTGAAGTTTTCCAATATGGCCGACGAAAGTGCGTCACAATTACCCGTGATACAACACGAGAAACAAATAAGGAAACCGCTGACAAAATGTGTAAATTGAGCGCCATTTTCGAAGTTAAATGTTAGTTTCTAAACAAATGGCTCGTAAATTTCCCATATATCTCAATCGATTTTTAAAAAATGATAGTTGAAGGAGTATCTGTTGAATTTTATCATAATTATGAACGATGGAAGTAAGTTACACGCTAGAACGGAGCAAGCTGTCAAACCCGATAGCAGTGCCGTGTTGCAGTCGTTCATTGCAAAACTTGGTAAGAAAGCTGAATTTAATACGCAGTTTGATTGGTTCCTACTCATGATTTATCACAGGAAAGAGCAAAGATAACATCACCCTGAACAATTGTTTGCTTTTGTATTTTATAACACAAACAGATTTCATGTTGCTGTGGGAGTTATCAGTAATTAATACATCATAGATGACATCAAAATTCGGCCAGCACATCACTGACACACTCAGCTGCACTTTGTGTGCCTCTTTTTTTAGCAGTACATTTTGACATCGTCTGTTATCTATTATTGAATAGACCCATGGCAACATGGAATCTTTTGCCGATTAGAAATCTCAAGCGTATAATGAACAACACTGTACAGTACAGGTAGTTGTTAAATACAAGCTTAGTAAGTTAGTAGTCTTAATAATAATAATATACCTCTCTTTATTCTGGTATTGTAAAATTTCAGTCTGATACTATTCCAGTTATCCTTTAAATTATGCTAATCATTATGAGATCACTCTGCCAAAAAAGAAATCAACCAAGTACAATCTGAGGAAAGAGACAAGTCACCATCCTAAAATAAACACTGATAGGTTCAAAAACACGTTTGTCAATCGCTTAATTTTTAAACATAATCTAGTCTTATAATTTTTATCTTGACTCTCTCTGTAATTTATGTATATCACTTCTTTTAATGATGTAACATAGGATATGTGATTATTTATCTTATGCCTTAATAAAGATTCAATTCAATTCAATTTAATAGGTCATCATGTGGAGGAAATTCGTGTGAGAGCACTGAGGAACATTTTATTCAAGCTAGAACACAAGTTGGTTTGTCCAGCTGATCTGGTTCAAGAGAGGGAGTTACTGATTAATCTTTTAAAATGGTTCAACTTTCCAAAGCCACCTCTTAAAAAGGAGGTCTTGGGAATTCTTGAAATTCTGTCAAGGGTGAGTTTACAGTACATAGTGGCTAAAGCATTTAGTCTCAATTTGTTGATAAAGTGAAATACCAATTATTAATGCTCTCTATTAGAAGAGGTTTATTACATGAACATGAACCCTTTCAATCCCAAGATCTTGTTACTACCTAATTCTCATCACTGTTTGTCATGTTAGTACAGAGCATTTGGTTTTGAATCAACTAATAATCCCCATGTAGATATTTTTCGTTATTCTCAACACTAATACGTTTGACATTAAACCACCTCCTGGTTAGCTCAATAGATAGAGCGCCGGACTGTTGAGCGGGAGGTCAAGGGTTCGAGTCCCAGCCGGACCAACACTCAAGGTCTTAAAATTACTAAGGAGAATGTGCTACCATTCTATAATATCAGGAAATGGATAGACATTCTAGTCTTCTCGGATAAGGATGAAAAACCGTTGGTCCTGTCTCCTACAGGATTGGGGTAGGAGAGGTTAATTTCCCACACACGAGATCACTTTGTGGTGGATGTCCTCCTCTGGGGTGGGATGGGTGGATACTAGGGCCTGCAGTAATTGGTGCAAGCTGTTGCGGGGTCCCTGCTTGTTGGCGAAGCTGATAAATTAAAAATTAAATTAAATGACATTGTATGGACATTGTAAGGAGAAATTCTGTCTTGGTCGCTCACGGGAGTGAAAGGTTAACAGGCTTTATTTAGCCCGTTGGATTCATATAATTTGTATCTACCGGTACTTGTAAGCAACTGTTTGTCTGAGTATTGATACCATTTAATATTTTTGGTCACAAACTTGATTTACAGGTAGTTTTTTTTTGTTCATTTGACTAAAGGTAATACATTTCTGTGGATCAGGACTACTTAAGAAATCATTAGCCGATAAAAAGCAACAACATTTTCATGCTTCATGATACTTCAAGTTTTTTTTTTTTTTTACTGTTTCCATCAGCCTGTTTCTGGAGCAGAGGGCCTGCTTAGCATTGGAGCAGTAGAATTTCTATCACACCTAAGGCAAGATGTTGATCCTGAATTACACCAAAATGTTGACAATGTGATACACCAACTACTGAGTCTACCACAAGAGGATGCTGTGGATCTTAGTCGGCAGTGCTTGTATGAGGAGCACAACCCTGGGTCAGTGGAACAAACTCAAACTTCATTGGATCATGATAAGTATCAGCAGTCCCATGGTGAGTACTAACCAGATTTGAACTGAAAGTTACCAGGCTGGTAGACATAATATACATGTTTATATGATCATGGTGTGTAAATTGAAAAATTTATCAGATTTCAGGCCTGATAAAAAATTTGTCCTGCTCTGAGTGAGGACAATAGGACAAAAAATGATAGGACAAAAAATTACCATGCGCACTTGTCTCATGGAACTCAAGGGGTTTTGTTAAATGCTTTCAGCAGGAGAGCAACTGGTTTTCTCAGATGGGCAAAACTTTTTTGAACTGAACTTTTTAATGAGATAAAGTTTCCCCCAGATCGTCAAACCAGGGCCCAGTTGTTCGAAGGCCAGTTAGCACTAATCCAGGGTTAAATTTTAATCCAGGTTTCTATATTTCTCTGTGCAAAGGCTGTTTTGGGACAACTTTCCCAATTCTTTTTAGAGCATTCAATTATGAAATTGTCGACAAATGGAATTGAACTAAATTTTCTTTTAAAGCTTTCAGATCTAAAATTAAATTTCACACTAACCCTGGGTTATCCTAACCCACCTTTGAACAATCTGGCCCTGGTCAGTAAAACCATCATCACACCTGGTCAATTTGCCCAGTGCCCCACCCCTAACAAAACCCTTGGGAACTACAGACAGATTCTTTAGCAATTGAAAATAAATGAAATTTTACTAAGTGCAGTAGAGACCTTCATGATAACAGCAGTTTTTATGCTACTCCATTCATAGGTCAAACTGCAGTCTTATCTCTCCACACCCAGTCTTCAAAAACTAATCCCCACCCTGAAGGTAGCATAGCCTTCTTGTCACCTATCAGTGTAGCCAGTGGATATTTTGAGAAACAAGGTGGCATCACTCAAAAAGCCATTTCTCTACAAAGACAGACACACTCAGAATCCTCATCAAGTAAACAAACCACAGGTAAACTGTTTGTAGTAAAATAATTCTCCACAATCACAAAATAAAAGAAAGTCAGCTATATTCAGGAATGAAATCCTAACCTAGTATCAAATGCTCAGCCTGTCTCATCACTCTAAGCTATGTACAGTACAATACAGTACACAACTAAATTTTCAGCAAACGTAATTATTTTCAATTGGCAACCTATGTTCAGCAGTCATATGGCAGGCTGCAATGTTTTTATTACCAAGTGTTCATGGTCTACAATTAGTGAGATAAACTTGAGCTTATTTAAATAATCTTTTGCTATTGAGAATTACAGATGCTTGTGGAAAAAAGTCAATCTGTGATCTTCTTTTACCCATATGACATTGAAACTGCTGTATTTTTTAGGAACTTTTAGTGACAACAAGTCAAGCCTCACCTTTGTCCCATGGTTACCTTTGTCAGCCAGTGATAGACACATTTTGTCTGTGACAGCCAGCCGTCTACAAAGCAGAAGCTCCTCCCTGGTCTCTAAGTCTTGTGAGTTTCTCAGAGATGTTCTGTTTAAGGATTTCCCAGCTGAGATCTTCTTACACAGACCAAACGTGCTTCAGGTAACAAGAAAATATGTCTCTACTTAAACCCCTGAGCATCTATGTGGCATCCTGCATATGTTGAAATTTAGAGAGACTCAGTATAACTCCAGGGGCCTGTTTCTAAAGTCCTGGTAACTTAACGGGCCAGAAGCCATGTTTTAAAATAAAAATTTAAAGGATAGGAAAGCAGGTTCTGGTATCCAAACCAGTCCTTTTTGTTTCTTTAGTTTTATTGTATCATTTTCAAAACCTTTGAAATCCCTGTCTTGAATGAAAACAGAACAGCTTTATGGGCCTGTTAAGTTATGGGACTTTTGAGAAACAGGCCCCAGGCCTTGGTTTTTTAAAGGCTGGTTAGAGCTATTCAGTGGTTAAATGGTTGTCAGCATATTGTGCAGTAATTTTCTTTTAACACTTTGCTACTGGATTATTAACAATTATTCCATGAGCGTGCATTGGATATGAGATGACAGATAGCCAACGAGGCGTGTAGCGCTGAGTTGGCTATAATCATCTCATATCCAACAAGCGTGAGTGGAATAATTGTTTTATTAAGAAAAACGACCTCAAGATATTAGACAAATTTTCTTGACTTTATTTTGTAAGAAGAAACAGGATGTTACAATGTACAGATATTCCCTGGTGAAAATCCTGTTCAGGATCCTGTCCAAGATCTTGATTGGATCCTTACAAGGATCCTACCTGAAATCCTATTCAGGATCTTGTACAAGATCCTGTAGGATCCTGTAGGATCTTGTACAAGATCCTATGGATCCAACAGGACCCTACAGGATCTTGTACAAGATCCTATGGTATCCTATAGGATCTTGTAGGATCTTGTACAAGATCCTATAGGATCCTATAGGTTCTTGTACAAGATCCTATTTTGGTGAAACAGAATCCTGTACAAGATCCTAAAGATTCTATAGGATCCTACATATCCTATAAGCAATAACCGCAGGGCTGAGTTTGAGTGAGAGTAATAATTTAAATTCAAGACACAGCAAATAATATAAATTACAATTAAGGTTAATAAAAAAAACAAATAAAAACTTTATTTAACATTTTATCTGCTGTGACTTTAGTCTTAAATGTTCCTGTTGTCAGATTCTTATAATTTCTCCTTCCATTTTCTACAATCAGCACAATCACATGGATTAGGCTTCAAAGATTTCTTGTAATGATATCTTACAAATGCCAAAAAAAGCTTCCATGACGTGCGCTCATAATTTTTCTTCTTCATTTTCTTCTTCATTTTCCTCTTCATCTATTTCCTTTAGTCCTGCTATGTAATCTTTCGTGTGATTCTTGACCTGTCTTAAATCATCTTTGTCAGCATGGAATTCCACTACATCTAGCAAATCATCAAAGGCGGTGGAGGCCATTTTGGCATTGTGTATGAAGTCAGGATTAATAATTGATCTTCCTCAAGGTTATAATCTTAAGACTTACCTTCACCTTTTTTAAATTCGGTTAAAACAATAATTCCATCAGGTCGCAGTAATAGCAAGTATGGTAAACATTGTAAGAAATATACAACTTTTTTGAAAGACCTGTTTCGGCACGCATATGCCATCTTCAGTCAATGAGTAACTGAGTATGAACAATTATATTGCATACAGTAGATGAATACATTATTTACAATATGATGTAATACAAAAGCGGGTACTAATTACGTGACATCAAACATCAAAGGTGTAGACTAAAATGCTAGGAAAGTGTTATAATGCTGCAATTGTTTGTTAAGTTCAGGTTTGATCTTATTTATATAAAAAGATTCTTTGAGTTTTAAATCAACTGATGATCAAAGCAAAGTGCTCACCTTGCATTACTTGATAGGTAAACATTACCTCTTTGTGACGGTTTTAAAAAGAAAAGCACTGTCAACAGTTTTAAAGACAATGGTTCATGTTGTTGTTAAGTGCAAAGTCTAAAAGTTTTGCTGTGTTTGCAGATTTATAACTGTACAATACTTGTCAATCACCCAATCCCAACACTGCATCAGAATCACCACCCAGAGTGCAACTCCATAGTCTCCCGAGACTGACAGAGCCCACCCCCTGATCAGGATGGTCTTCCTACATGGGATCCTATTAGTATATAATTATCCAAGATCCTATTCTTGCCCAGGATCCTGATCAGGATAGTGATCCTAAATAGGATCCTATATATATCCAGGATCCAATTCTTGCCCAGGATCCTGATCAGGATAGTGATCCTAAATAGGATCCTATATATATCCAGGATCCTATTCTTCCCCAGGATCCTGATCAGGATAGTGATCCTACATAGGATCTTATAGATGTCCAGAATCCTATTCTTCCCCAGGATCCTGATCAGGATATAGTGATCCTACATAGGATCCTATATATAATCCAGGATCCTATTCTTGCCCAGGATCTTTATCAGGATAATGACCCTACATAGGATCCTCTATATATCCAGGATATTATTCTTGCCCAGGATCCTGATCAGGGCAGTGATCCTACATAGGATCCTATTTATCTCTAAGATCCTACTTAGGATCCTATTCAGGATTTGAATAAAGGCTGATAGTTTCGAAAGAAACTGTTTGGGGCTGCGTCGGTGGGAGTAACGAAATAATTTGGATATATCAACAAAGTTGAAATGGTAAATTGGCCACCGTAATGATTACAAAAGCTGACGTTTCGAGCGTTAGCCCTTCGCTCCGACGAAGGGCTAACGCTCGAAACGTCAGCTTTTGTAATCATCACGGTGGCCAATTTACCATTTCAACTTTGTTGATATATCCAAACTATTCAGGATTTGTTATCTTTCTAGGATCCTAGTCAGGATTAAAATCCTATACAGGATCCTAGTTAGGATCCTGTTCCTATTCAAGATCCTACAGGATCCTACAGGATCCTGGACAGGATTTTCACCAGGGTTAAATTATGGTATATTGGCTCATACACCATAATGGCTAAGCCAATAAAAAGTCTTCAATTGCATTATCCAGTGATCCAGTTTTTAATAATTAGTGATATATCCAGTGGTTAACGCTATCCATCTTTTGAACAATCAAGGCCAGTCATACTGAAAGCAACTTACATTCACATAGCATCACCTGCAGTGTAAAAATGGTACATGGCACCCAAGGGGTGAAATGTTATCACAATGATCATGGAAATAATTATTATATTTTCCTTGTTGAAAGATTTTACACACTCATTAAAAGAATATCAGTTGAGTGAGGCACATAATAAAGGTCATCGTGGGAACCTTCCTTGTTTCTAGTTGTTACTTAATCATTGCCAACCCTGGAAAGCCTGCCCAAAGAAGTTAAACAACACATTGCCACTAAAAACAGGACCAGTTGGCCAAGACAAGGTCAAAATGTCTTCACCAAAGTTCTGTCATACTTCACTCAACTTCAATTTATAATAAACTGCTAAATCTTGTGAACTCCATCTTTCATTGTAAGCTGGCAAATTGTTCATGGCAAGAATCAAGTCAAATTAATTGTAGTTCAAAAAAATATAAGGAAATGAAAATGTCAGGTCAGTCTTTTCTGTCATTGAGATTTATTTTATTTTTGTTTCTAGGAGCAATTATCTCACTACCTCTGGTGATTGGAATTATTATCATAATGAAAATTAAAAATCTATTTAACACTAAGTGTTTTCAAATGAATTATTTATGGTTAATTATTGTCATTACTAAAATCAGACATTTGTGTTCTGTGCTCTTTGAGAGACTTAAAAATTAACACTGACAATAGATACCTGAGTTTTTATTAATTTTTTGTTTTTGTAGTCTCTTTTAGAACTGTTGGAGGAGAAGGGCCATCTTGGTGATGAGGCTCCTCTCACACTTGGTGCCATACGCTGTCTGTGTGATCTAAGTCATCATGTCCTTGTACGTCTTATGGCAGTGTGTGACCTTGTGCTTTTCTGTCCTGAACAAGGTTTGGCTCTTTGTTCTGTCTTGTCTTCATGAAAGTAAAATGTTATATACATGTATGAAACACTTAATCTATAAATTTTTTTATTCTAAAATATAAATGATGTTTATGCTAAAGAATGTCTTATGTTAAACTTTATAATGTTAATAGAGGAAAAACTGATATGAAGTTTTTGGCATTTTTTCATATTTTTGCAGTTTTGAAGCTATGCAGTTTTTTTTTTTTGAAATGATAATTGTATCAATTCATTTTTGCATATGCCTGTAGTTGTTCTGTCTTATCTGAGTTTAGCATTTTCTCTTAATCTTCTCTATCATTCACCTTATTCCTCTTTAGGATAATTTTAATTTTTCACTTTTTAATTTTGTTCATGGCTAGCAAGTGAGTTTACCTTGTCAGAATTAATCTCTCCCTGCTTTCATGACAGATTGTTGGAAATACCGGCACATTTCTATGTCAGTGGAAACAAAGAACCAAGGTTCAGATCAACAGGTGGCAAATGTAAGAGAAACTGGAGATGGAGGAGATGACAGGTGTGTCTGCACTTAGAGGGATAGATGAGAGTCACATACAGTGATGGCTTCTGTTTAACAAATGGTAAACACCACAGCGTACACTATTGAGGTATGGATGCACGCGGGAGGTTGCTAAGCATGAAAGAAGGGTAAGAGTCGCTTGAGGAGATAGCCGAGAGCGACTCTAGCTTTTTGAGTGCTTAGCAAACCTCCCAAGTGCATCCATAACTCAATAGTGTACGCTGTGGTGTTTACCATTTGTTTTATAACATAACATTGATACATTGTAGCTAAAGAGTTCCCTTTTATTTAACAAATCTTATGCGACCAGAAAAAAACAAGCGCGTGCGGAAAAATAGCCTTTGCATTTGCTCACGCCAGCAGCATACACCCATGGGCAAATGGGGGACGCTAAATTGACCAATCAGAGCGTGCGCTTTACTTTGGTTATGTTATAACATAATCTACATGCAACAGAGGAAGCTCATAGACTATGAGAAGAGGAACTAATAGTTTGAAATAATTCCTTTTAGGAAAGGGAAATGTTTTGTAGCCTTGTGCCATCACAGCCCTGAGAAACCTTTTGCTTTTTGAATCTGTGTAAATTTATTTGACTTAATGGTAGATTGAAATACTTTCTCTTTCTCTTGGTCTGCATAGTGGGCCAACAAATTGTTTTAAATTTTGGACTTATTCTGGATAAGAAAGGAATAAAACTGCATTGAACAGTGACTTAAATGTATATAGTCACAGGAAAAATTGGCAAAAAAAAAAGAAAACGAAAAACAGTCATTCTACCAGAATTAAATTGATATTGATGCAGGGTTGTTGTTAGGTCAGGTGGAAGGTGGCAGAAACTGCCAGCAGTCAGACCACTTTGGGCAGGAAAATTACAAATTGAGATAAAAAACTGAAAATATTTATTTTTGAACTGATTATAACATCAATGTCTGGCTGACAAAGATTACGCAGATATGTCACCCAATGCTGGAAATGACATCTCAGAGAGTTTCAAATTTGAAATTTTACCCTGGGATCATGTCCCCAGACCCCTCTTGAATGGGCTTGTTGATTTGTAACATGCCATGTTTGCAATGCAAGCATAATTCAATTCAAATGCCTTCTTAGTTCAGATCATGCGTCTCTGACATTTTCTAATGACAACCCTGATTGATGTATTTTAATTGGCTTCTTGATGGTAAAAATTGGAACAGTGGTGTTGACCTCATTTTCCTTTTCTTTCAGTGATGATCAATCCAGTTCTAAGGTGTCTGACAACAAGGTGTCTCAGGCGAGTGATGAGGATGAAGATGAGATGGTCACTGAAGCCTTGCAGTTGAACCAGCTATCCTTGGAGGAGTTTTGTATAATTGTGCTCTCTAAAGTTGTGCCCATATTTAAGGGATCCCTGTGCACAGATTCAGCCATAATCGAATCAGCTGTGAGCTTGTTACACAAAGTGTTGAGTTTGATGGTGAAAGTTTTTCCGGTTGATCTTTGGAGACGCGGAACAAAGTTGAATTCCTTGATGGTTAGTTGCTGATTCTGTTTGGTAGTAAATGAAAGTCGATTTGATAGTTGCCCAAGAAAGTGATTTGTAATGCACCTTAAAAATCCATGTCACAATTTTTCACTTTAAGCTTTACATAATTTATAGGATTTTTCAAAGTTAGTCAAAATTAAACTTCTCAGAAAAAATGTCCCACCACAGGAGATGTGGATCAACATTTTGTTTCTACGAAGCTGGGGAAGTAATTTTGTGGAAGCTCTGCACGTGTAAGAAGTCTTCTATTTGGAAGTTTCAGTGGTACAGCATGTTCAAAACATTGTGACCACATGACATGAATCCCAACAATGTTTGACTCATGTCCTCCACTCAACATGATGATGATGGCCAAAGGGACTATGTTTTTCTTTTACATAGGCAGTGTCAGACACTGCCTATGTAAGAGTGGCTTAAGTCCTTAAATTATGCTAACTAAAGCATATTAACAAATTTGCTACTTATCTGTATGTTTTCCTCTTTTCCAGGCTAGTTCTCTTGTAAATATAATGAAGGGTGTGGGTCAGAGTATTGTGCATCATATCAAATATTATGGAAGGCTTGGCCTGGATGAAGGGAAAGACAAACAAAAGGACTTTAAGCCTCCAAACCACACACTACCAATACACCGAATGACAGTTGTCAATTTGGCAACATTTCTGTTGCAGTTCTTAGATAGCGTAGTGCCTTTGGAAATTGTAAGTACACTACTTTTCACAGAGAAAGTGTAGGAGGATTATCAGAAAGTTATTAATAATAATCTCCATGTAATTTTGCTGTGATCACCTCTTTCTACTTGAGGCAGACATCGTTGGAAACTCTGTGTACCACCCTTCAAAGGATTGTGTGGGAGGATTTGTTTTAAAAGGTCAAATTTTTGTCAAAGATTTACAAAGTAGCCTTTGATGCCCTCATTCTCCTTTCCAGGACTGAACACTCTAACAGTGCCTGGTTACCCCTGGTGCCTTACTGTTGTTCTTGGGCCACTAGGGAATCTAGTTTTTTCATAAAAGGCATATGGTGGGCACCCTTGATTTCACCATTTCAGAGCAGCAGGCTCCCTTCAATTTTTCCTAGAGCACGGCCTTGCTAATGCTGAATTTTACCAGAATACAAACCCATGTTGCAAAAGGGAAGATTTCATGAATGTAGAAGTCTTCTGATGAGAGGTGACCCAGAAATAAAACTCGATGTTAGACAGGTTTTTCGTGAATTTTCCTTGATTTTTGTCTGCAAGATAGTGATGCAAAATATGCGAGTACAAAACTAAGCCACTGAATTTATTTAGGAGTTTCAGATAAAACCAGTTAATGCTAATAATTACTCATAGAAAGTCATGAAATCATATTAATTTGAAAGAGTATTAACTTTCTTGTTTGCACAGTTTATGTTCTACTAATTATTCTGTCTCAGTGGTATCTGTAAATGCCTTTCTTCCCAGTTAAGTTTCTTAAATAACCATTTTTCAGTCATCTAGGGTGGTTCCTTCTGAGGTAACAACAGTGATGTGGCTCCTTTCTATGGATGAGCTCCTGGTTATCTCCCACCCCCATTTACGACCTGCAGCAATGAAGTACCTTGCTCTTCTGGATCCATGTTCGCACAAGTTGTGTGCTTTCACTCAAGGAATATGTGACTCTATGGCTCACACCTGCAAATTCCTCAAGATGTGTAGAGTCAAGGTAAAATTGTGGTTCCTTTGCTCAACAAAGTATTGATGTTTTGTCACATGATATACATTGTAAGCTGGAGTTGGGATTAGAAATCTCCAGTAAACCACTGGAATGTATAAATGTTACAAAACTCCTGGGAGTACACATCGACTCAAATCTTAAATGGGAATTTCATACCAATTTTATTCTTAAATCTTGTTATGCGACTCTGAGAACCTTAAAAAAAATAAGGAACTTTACTAATTTTAAACTACGGAAACATTTGGTAGAAACATTAATTCTGTCTAAAATAAGCTACCGTGACATTGTTTTTTATCCACTACCAAAGTTCCTCTCAGCTAGACTACAAAGGCTCCAGTTCGCTATGGCTAGTTTCATCACTTGTAAATAGTATATCTACCATTTTGGATCTTGGCTGGCTACCTATCCTGGAGCTAAGGGACTACTCACTACTAAAGACTATTTTTAAAGCACTGTATTCTGATAACTGGCCCTCCCATTTAAATTTGCAAGTGGTTAAACCCGTTAGGCATCTCCGTTCCAGTGTTGCTCCAAGGCTTTATGTTCCATTTGTACATGGCACCTTTCAGCATTCAGCAGCCATGATTTTTAACGAATTGCCAACAAATATAAGGAATTGCACAGATTTTAAAGAATACTGCAGGCTCTGCAAGGCGTTCTTGAAGGCGCGCGCTTTGTCTTCCTTGTAAAGATATAGAAACAACCACCACCACCAACCAATATATTCTGCATATTTACTTTCATGTATAGTTTTTATTACAATTTAGTTAGTCATTATAAATTAGTTTTAATATTAAATTTTAGTGTCGTAGGCCTTCACAGATGAAGAGCTACACCTTTTATGTGGATATACTGTGAATAAACTGTTATTATTATTATTATTATTATTATTATAAATGCAGGGTATGCGAATGAAGTTGAACCATCTCAGAAAAAATTTTTACAATACTGTACAACACTTCTTGTGCTAAGATTTCCTATCTTTTCATTACCTACAGGAACTTGCTCACTCCTTGAATGAGCTCTCTAACCTTGTGCTTGCCTGTGTGCCCAGTGTCACTTATCACAAGCACATGGAATTCATCTCTGAAGCAGTGAAGATCTGTAGCAGGGTCTGTGACCCAGCAAGTCAGGCAGATGAGAGGGTCATCCCTGTATGCCAGAAGATAGCGCTACAGATACTTGCTCATCCCTGTCCTGAAGTAAGGCTGCAAGCTTATAAAGTATCCCTGAGTCTGGTGAAAGAAGCTTGCAGTGTGAGTCATGTGACTGAACCATTCTCTGTGGTCTGTCAAAAAGCTCTGTTTTTGTTAGATAGGGCAGTGCTACATCAGATCTGCTGCTTTGGAATCTATGATGAGGATGAAAAGGTCAGTTTAGTTAATATAATTTGTTTACTTTTTATCACTACATGTAGTAGTATTACACTTAACTGGGGTTTTTTTTTTCTTTTTTTTTTTTAGTAAGTCTGGAAAAGCTTTAAAGAATATATTAAGTTATTACCTGAAAGTTCTCCTTGTTCCAAAACTGGCATATCATTGTTTGGACTTGCGAGGGAATTTGATAAATAAAAAACATCTGATTGAGGAGGTGTTTCCTTGTTTCCCAGATGTATAGTGTGAGTGTGCCAAACTCTGAGCTGACTCTTCCACTATTTAGCATTGTGTTGAAGTCGGGCATTGACTTGGTTCCAGGTTAGAAACATCCTCGCTTGGTTGTGCTTTGCCCCTCAAGACTCGCAACCATTAGAATTTGACAAATAAAAGACATCTGATTGAGCAGATGTTTCCTTGTTTCGCAGGTGTATAGTGTTAGTGTGCCAAACTGTGGGTTGACTCTTCCACTCCCAAGATCTCAGTGGTAATTCTCCTTACTGTCTGTCATACAGTCCTTATGATGGAAGTTTGGAGAATTTGACATTTGATTGACTAATCATCCCCTAATTGACATTTTTCTTTATTTTCATCACTTGGTTGCATGATATTGTATTGATAACGTAACAGGGTTTGTACAGGTCGTGGAAAACCTGGAAAGACATGGAATTTTAACAGGTCAAAAGCGTGCGAACCCTGTGTAAGGAGAAATTCTGGGTTGGTCACTCACAGGAGTTAAAGACATCTGAGTTTGAGCCCTGGCTTGGTCATCTTGTTGTGTTCTGGGCGTAAGACTCAACTCTCACAATACCTAACAAAATGCTAGGAATGTGGGGGAGAGGAGAGGAGGGTACCTGTGATGAAGTAGAAATAAAGTAGAGTAACAATATCCATAAGATTACATACCCCCCCCTGGGCACTTCATAACATAGAAACTGGAATAGGTTCTACTGGGATGGGCCACTTCGTTCAAGTGCAGACTATGTACCTGCATATATTCAAAATTAGGAATTGTTTCATGTAGGTGTGTGATGTGGCAGTTGAACTCATTACCACCTTACTTCTTGGTCGTCTCAGTATGAGTGGTGAACTCTGGAAAAAACTCCTAGAAGGCTTGATTGCCTCGTTACCCCAGCTGCAAGGCTCAATCCTAGTTGATCCAGCTCTGGATCAATGCATTCTGGAGCTTGTAGCCTCACATGGTGCTGCAGGAGGGCATGTCACTGCTGAAGGGGACATCATAACATTACCATCCTTGGAGCAGTTCAGAGGGGCACTGCGCCTGATGTTTGTAAAAGACTCCAAAGTACGCAGTAAAGCCTTTGAATCTGTTGTCTGGCAGCTCACAAATCAAGCAAGTAGGGAGAGAAGGAAGAGTTCATTTCAAGGTATTCTGGCGGACAATGCTGCAGATCTTTTCATGGTGGATCAGCTGACCTCTGCTGTCCATGCTCATGTACCAGCAACACACACCAGTGTGGACAAGACTGAAATTCTCAATTTGTTTTCCATACTGTCTTCATCTTCTCTGGATGTGGCTCTGAGGAAATCTTCAGCTCAGCAGCTAGCCATCATTTCTCAAGGTAAAAAGATGTTCTGTGTGTAAAACCATTTCCTGCGTTTGACTGTATGTTCCAAATAGTCACATATACCAAGGTATAGATGCAAAACAGTACTTCAAAATGTATAGCAAGTGCCATTTATTACTCTTTTACTTTGTGATAGAAAAAAGAGTATTACAGAGATTGGATTTATAATATATGATTTCTTCTCAGCAAGTGAGGCCATGAAAGTGTTTCCTGATGATAAATCACTTTAGGTTCCCCCTTTTATTGGTTTATTACAAAGGGGCAAATACGATTGAAAAGAGAGATATGAAACAACACTGGCCTAATGGTTACAAAAAAGCATCCATAAAGCATGCCAACCAGTTTTTGACAAAATTATTAAAGGTGCAAATATTATCAAAAAGAGAGAAATGAAGCAACACTGGCCTAATGGTTACAAAAAGCACCATAAGCTTGCCAACCAGTTTTTGACAAAACCATCTTACTTGTCATTTTTACCCCATTGAATGAGGGTCACTTTTACTGGCTTGCTGTGTTTTACAGTACAAATCAAAGCTAAAACTTCCTTCCTTTTCTTTCAGATCCTCAGTGGCATGAGCCTCTATTACAGGAACACGCAGATGAAGTTTGCATGTCTATTCTGGCAGAAATATTAGAACAGGATGCCCCTTTGCACTCTACGACCACACCTTGCCCAATGGTAGAGGTCATACCAGCCTGTCTGACCATCCTAAGACTGTTAGTAGAATACAGTGCTAGCTGTAGACACCGTTTAGCTACGAAATTGTCTTCCTATACTATTATTACAAGGTAAATAGGTCGATGCGTTGGTTCAGTGGTTAGTGAGGTGGAGTCTGGGTCAAGAGGTCGGAGTGTGAAATCTGGTCGGGTTATTGTGTTGAGTTTTTGGGCAAAACAATTTACTCTCACAGTCCCTGTCTCCACTCAGAACTATAAACAGGTACATGCGAATTTTCAGGGAAGCCTGTTTTTTTTTTTGGAGGGGGGGGGGTAACCTTGTGATGGACTGGCATCTCATCCAGGGAGGAGTAGTTATCCTGTTCCCATCGTGCTATGAAGACTGAGATAAGCTCCAGCTACATGGGCCTCTTGGCTCGAGTACAGTCTTTTTCACTTTCTTGCGAAGGTGACAATCTTTAAATCTACTGTTAAGTGTAGTTCAAGCATAGGAAATGCCACTTTAGCGCAGTCATTTTATATAATATTTCTGTTATGATTTGCTCCTCAGGTGTGCCCTGCTGTGTCAGCTCACTGGTCAAGTGAAATACGAGGCTGCTTGTCTAATGATTCTTCTCCTCTTTGATGAGGCTGCAGTAGTGGTGCCTGATAGTAGTAGTAGTGGGATACCTTTCAGCTTACCAAAATCACTGCTAAGAAGGTATGTTATTCAAACGGTTTGTTGCTTTACACATTTTCTCGGCAAAATTAGGAACCTTAAGCAAACCACGAAGGCGACAGCAACGAGGACGAGGCAAAACAAAGGATTTAATGGGCAGATTAATAGCTATGCTCGTGTGTGAAATAACCAAAATTTGCCTAATCTGAGAACGGAAACCACGAAAGCAAATTATTTAAGTTTCCATTTGAAACTCAACGCTGCCCGTAAACTTTATGCTGAATTTGAGGTGTGGTGCAGTAAGAGACAGTGAACACATCCAGCCATGCGCGAAATTCAAGCTAAAAATATTCATTGTTTTGTTTAATCAACGTCTTCCTATGCGTTGGCGTCCTAACTGCTTAAGGTCCCTAATGGTTCGTCCACATCGCAGCCTCTTAACTGCTCCCACAAATCAGGATTGAGTGACTTGTCTAGATTTCGCAACCTTGCCCAGTTTGGAACGGAGGGAAGGGTAGCCACTAATCACAACGTATGGTTTTTGTTTTCAGTTAAATTTAGCGAGGTTCTCATCTCATAAATCTTGGGTATCCAGGTCTAAAAATGTGTGCTTGTCTTCTGAAGAGATAAGTTGCCTTGTAGCATTCATTATTCTTTTTTTTTTTTTTTCATATTGTCTTTCTCTTCTTTTTTTTTTGGCAGATTTCAGTTCCCATTCTCCCCTCCTGTTCACACCCCTGTCAGTGTGCACCAGTCTCCGGACCTTCAAGAGAAAGACGCGCTGAAATCAGAACCAGCTGTGTCCAGACTAAGGTTGGCCTGGAATCTAGGTTGGCATGAAAACTTCGAGAACATGTCTAAAGTAAAAGGAGTGGAAGAGAATAGCAAATCAGATAAGAGTCTAGGGTAAGATATTGTTACTGCACATGTAAGCCCTCGTTATGCGCACGCCTAAAGACGCTACCGCCAGTAGTTGTTGCGTTTTTTAACTTATTCGGTGCAGAGAGCTACAATAAGATATTATTTGCTTGTGAAAAGTTTTCTCAGAGAGGTTGATATAGCGGAAGTAAGCGAAAGGCAAGCGTGAAAAAAAGCGCGAAGGGCGAGTCCCACGCGGAAGGAGGAGTGCAATATAATTGACACCTATCGCGCTCCTCTCGCGCGAGAGGAGGCGTGCGAGCGATATTATTGACGCCTGTCACACTCCTGTCGCGCGTGGCTTGCTCTTTACGCACGCCTCGCGCTTCCGTCCGCTCGCTTGAAAAAAAAAATGATGAAGAGAGAAAAATTTGGCGCCTGTCTCGCAGACTATAAGCAACCTGTTTGCTGTCAGGATCAACAACGTCAAAAACGTCTTGGATAGAGAAAGTGTCCCTGAAAAACAAAAAGTTGGTAAATAATTGATCGCTGTCCCATAGATATTGGCGAGCCTTGCAGTGGACAACTCTTGATGCTGAACTTCTTGGTTGCACTCATGTTCAAATTGCTCTGAGTAATCACCTGCGGTGTATGGAGACAGCAAACTCACATTATGATGTCAAGGTTGCTCTGAGTAACATCACGGCTCACTTGCTGGCTGATAAGAGTCCCACAGCCAAGCAAAAACTAGCAGTGGAGGTTCTGTACACTTTGAAATGGGAAACTGCAGTTGAGAGGTACACACGAATTGATATGTCATTGTGAAACTAAGAAAATCTTGAACACTGGAATTATTTTTGAAATGTAATTGTGTAGAGGAGAATGTGCCAATCAGGGAATAGCTTGCGATCAGACCCTCAGCGCTGCAGGGCGAACGATTCTCCGCCTCCGGGAAGATTGGGTACAAGTTAGTGAGAGGTTTGTTGGGGCCGGGGGTCATGAACTAATAGGGACTTTAAGCTAACCACGACGGCTACGGCAACGAGAACGTGAAAAAACAATAGATCTAATTGGCAGAACAATAGCCCAGCACGTGCGTTTTAAAACTTTGTACATTTCTTAGCCGTCCTTTGCAAAACAACAACGTGAAATCACCAAAGTTTGCGTCGTCTGTGAAGCTAAACCGCGGCGGCAAGTTATTTTAATTTACATTTGGAACTCAACGCTACTTTCCTGCGTTATGTTGAGTTTGAGGTCTGGCGCCCTATGAGACGGTAAACACATGCAGCCATTTTCGAAATTCTAACTTAAAGTAGAAACTCTTTTTTAAATCGACGTCTTCCGTGGCGTTGCCGTCCTGACTGCTTAAAGTCCCTAATAATGAGGCATTAGATCCCTTTAGATTCCTTTGCAGACATCTCGCCTGCTCGTATAGCTCAAGGCATCATGTTTTCCCCTTCGCGAAGAAACGCTCGGGCCGATGCGCAAACAGTGAGCGTAGACTAATCAGGCGGAAGAAATTTTAACGGAACTCAGTGACGCTAATCATTTTGCAGAACCAGAACATGTAAGCCAACGGCTCGCTTACGTGTTTTGATCTCCCATGTGTTTTACCACCAGACAATAGACATTTCCTTCATATTGTAGATGTTCATGGACTTTTTTTAGTTAAACAGTAAAGGGCTTTTATCAGTTTTGTATCCCTTGTTTCCCAGCAGAGGTCTTTACTTTTGTTTTAACTTTTAAATGAACTACTTTTTGTGAGACACACCATCACTTACTGGCTTGTGTAGTTGTTTTTGACTTGTGTAAGACAACTTGATATGCCATCAGTGAAACATTCGCACATGCGCAGACGTGTGACCGTTATACTCTCGGCAATTCCATCCAATTAGATATCTGCAAGTGGTGCCAAACAGCAGCGATGACGATAACTTGCTTATAGAGTTACTGAAGGTGTTAGACATTATCTTAGCCAGTCCTCGTCAACCTCCGGAGCCTGTGGTGGCCTGGGTAGCTAGGGTAGTTTTACAGAGGGATGGACCACAGATGACGCTGCTGAGAAATGTTCAAACGAGCACTGCTGGTTCGCAAACAGTGTCTGAAACAAAAAGGTGTGCGCTGTAGATGTTTTTTATACCTTTTTAAGCCGTCCTAAAAACAGCAATGTCAAGTCACCAAAATTTGTGTGGTCTGAGGATGGAAACCCCGAGGGCGAATAAGACAAGTTTCCATTTAGAATCGCATCATTGAACAAAATCTCGCATTCTGATTGGTTAACGAAGCGAGGTATTAAGCATGGAATTGCGAGTTGAAAACGAGGCCAAGTGATATTGTTTCGCATCTACGTAAGCATCACAGCTATCGTCAAATTGTAACAAAGTTCTGTTGCAATGCCAATTTAAAATGTTTGCAAAACCATTCACCTTTTAAAGAGCCAAAAACAACAAAAAAAAGCGTTTTTCAAAGTGAGCCGGAGATTCTTCTTTGTTTTGAACAGAACCTCAATTTCTTGGAGAGGTATAAAAAACCTCTTTCGCTTGCTGAAGTTAAGATGTGGCGCTTTAAGAGACGGTAAAGACGTCAAGTCATTCGTAAAATTTCAACTAAGAAAGATTAATTTTTTGTTTTAGTCGACTTCATCCTCGGCCTAACCGTCCTGACTGCTGAAGGTCTCCAAAGTGTCAGTAGGTTTCGGCTTGTGAGTGGCAAAACTTATAAAGCAGTCTAATTTGGATATATCAACAAAGTTGAAATGGTAAATTGGCCACCGTAATGATTACAGAAGCTGACGTTTCGAGCGTTAGCCCTTCGTTGGAGCGAATAGAAGAATTGAGGGTTGTGTGTGCTTTTAAAGGCAGAAAATGGAGCTACGTTATTGGTGGGTGCATGGCAATGCACCCACCAATTTTTCATGTTTTTCTCGTTGCCATGCACCCACCAATAACGTAGCTCCATTTTCTGCCTTTAAAAGCACACACAACCCACAATTCTTCTATTCGCTCCGACGAAGGGCTAACGCTCGAAACGTCAGCTTCTGTAATCATTACGGTGGCCAATTTATCATTTCAACTTTGTTGATATATCCAAATTATTTCGTTACTCCCACCGACGCAGCCCCAAACAGTTTCTTTCGAAACTATCAGCCTTTATAAAGCAGTCGTCAGCATCCTTTTCAGAACGCGCGAGCACCGCTACGTTATTTTGCCGTAGCTTTAACAACTTTACGCACGACGTTAATCTTTACTGAATGTAAATCCATGTTGTACCGCCGTTTCCGTTGCAGAGCTTTACGCAAGCATCTCCTATCTTTCCTGGTAACTTTGGTAAAGTGTCTATCGCGATACACCAGTGAATGGAGACTGGATAAAGAGAGAATTTTTATTGGTGACCTGGCATACGCTTTAGCTCTGAATCTGGATTTAGCAGACAACCCTCAGTTCTATGATTTGCCCGTGCTTGAGACGTCACTTGTTTGTTTGGCGCATGTCACCTCGCAACCACGGTGGAGTTCATACTGTAAATTCTCCCAAGGGATGAGTCTGTGTATACAACTAATGACATCACTGGTTCAGGTAAAGCAATTTGAGAGTAGTTTTCAATCGGGCGTCGTAAAACTGAAAGCAAATTATGACAATGACTGATATAAAAAAAGCAGAAAGTTACCATTAGTCTGTGAGATCTGAAAGTAATTAGAAGTAAAAGGCTTTTAGCGCGAGTAAATTCGACATTGACATCGAGATCTAGTGACATCAAATTCAACGCTGACTTTTACTTTGACTCTGACTTCGCTTTGACAAATTTACATCATTTTGCTTTTACATCTTCATTCGTCCGACCGACTTGACCCCGGGTAGTACCATTATTCGGTGCATCTCGTGGAAGCCAGCTCACCCAACCACTCAGTTTTCCCTATAGGTGCAAGATTGAAAAATTGACGCATTGTTTTGGGTGAGAACACGACGACTACAATTTTTCGAAAGATTTCTTTCTTTCCGTTTGTTTTAAAATAACTCGTAGTTGACACGTTAATATCACTTTTTCAGGTGGTTCTGGCGTTCCACGCGGGCAGACTTGGCGCCAGTTTGTCATTCATGGGTAAAGGTGTCACTTATTATTCCAGTCTATGTCTGTTGCACCTTACGCACGAAATGTCCATTATTGATCCTGAAAAGGTAACTCATTGTTTCTTTTGATTATGTGACAGTTAGCTGAAACTACGGTTTTCGTTTCCTTTGTTTTTTTTTGTATACTTTTACAAATTCTTTCAGAAAATGTTTAGCATCTTACTTAATTCGATGACCGCGTTAAAAGATTACCATCTGTCTCACTCTTCTTCATACAGGAAACTTGCCGCTTGTGTCATTACTATGAACCTAGTAACTCGTTATAAGTCCTTGTGGCTTATTTTGCAGGAACACAGCAGGCAAATGTCGGGCGTACACAAAGG
Organism: Stylophora pistillata; assembly: GCF_964205215.1. Classification (NCBI taxonomy): domain Eukaryota; kingdom Metazoa; phylum Cnidaria; class Anthozoa; order Scleractinia; family Pocilloporidae; genus Stylophora; species Stylophora pistillata. The sequence continues at coordinate 7,682,592 of NC_142521.1, read as the reverse complement.
AATCAATTATGGCCGGTCGCGCGCCAATTACCACGCGAATACGCCAAGAAAAATTGAAATGTTTATAAAAATTTGTGAAAGAAAACAAATGCAGGCAAAAGACTTGAGCGAGCACAAAGCTCATCTAAGTACGGGTCTCCTTTTGATTTATCATTTTGTTTTATCTTTATCAAAAAAGTTGTTTGGTTTTAAAGTAACGTGACTTACTGGTTTGTGTGTTTGTTACATGTATAACTTTGTGAGACAACTTAGCTCTGATAGCCTAAAAAATACGCCGTCTCCCCATTAAGACGTTCGCACATACGTAGACGTTGGACCTCAGTGTTGTTTGCAGGGCATTCGATCGCGAAATCAGAAGGTTTGAGCTTCGAAATCCTCGTGGGGCCGTTGTTCTTTTCCACGATTCTCATTTCTTCTCTTCATTGAAGTTGAGTGTAATTTATTGTAAGCTTAGTACACATCGTTTGCTCTGTAGGCTTGGGTCCTACGTTGGTTAAGTGGTCAAGACCATCAAGATGAGCCCCTACCGTGGTTGGTGCCTTTGTTGACAGACCGCTGGCCGGATATCCGTTGGATTGGCCTTGGAATATGCACAAGTCTTGCAGGAAGCGAGCAAGGCAGGCAGGAACTACAGATGGCTGGGCAGAAGTTTGTGGGTGGCCTGTGGAGCTTTGTGTTCACTGTTTTACTGGATGACATGGAATGTGGCTTTGTCAGGCAGCAGGTTTGTAACAGATCGGTGTGAAATTTTTCAGTCCTAAAGAGATAGGTGGGCAGCAGAAAGGCGCGGTAGATGAATAGTTACCTCGTTAGACTCCCGATGAGTAGGTACCTTTTTGAAGTTCTAGTCAAGGCTGCGGCTATTGCGTCGTATTATTGGGAAACACACTCAACATTTACATTGCCTTATTGTCGTAGTAATTTTGGGGAAGGAACCTTTAAGAGCGATGGATAATTTCTATGATATCACTGTCGAAAGCCACAATAAGGAAGTCGATTCTTAAAAACTCTTCAAGGGTCATATTGATCCATTGTTTTTCCTCTATGTTTTCGCCCAGATTCAAAGCGAAAAAAAAGGTACAGTATGCGTTTCTTTGGTTGAAATACTGACAATATTTAAAAAGGAAACTAAGACAATTATTCGAAAGCAGATACAATTCCTAATAAAGCGCTACGTAGCCCAAATAAATAACACCAGAGTTACTGCCTAACAGTTCTCTAGTGAAGGGAGGCTCTCTAGAGCGGTTACGAATTCAATTCTTATTTACATCTCTTTTTTTAGGCGGCTCTGTTGCTTTGTACTTTAGTTAGCGGACTGACACATGGTGAAGACTCCCCTGAAGAGAAGCGAAGCGATCAACTGAAGGTACACACCAAATGTTACTTGCAGAGATTAGAAAACCGCCTTCTCGTCATCGTATTACATTGACTCTTCGTTTTACCTTTCTGGTCTAGTAAGTTATACGGTAGTGGATGAAAACAACTGTGTTTTCCCGACAGCGTTTATTTTTTTTCTTCTTTCTGCCCCAGTCTTGTTTAAAATATTGAATCTGAACTTTTTGGGCTCTGTTTTAAAACTACGTCAATGGTGCCTAAAACTGTGACGATCTTTCCCCTCTTGAAATTTTTACCTGCGGCTCAAGTGTATGATTTTCTTACCACTTTTAATCGCAATTAAAAAGAGCTCTTGTGGGCATCGATAATTTCTTTTATTCAGAGAAGGAGTACAATTTCAAAACTGGATAAGAAAGGGAACTTCGACAAGTTCTATGCTCTAAGCTGAAGGGCCCTAGCAATTGAAATTTATCATCAAATTCGGCAAACGTTAAGAGAATGATTGTATAGAATGAACGTGATTATCACAAAACTTGACCACGTCCATTGCGGCGGCTGTTTCTCTTGATTGATTCAAGGCAACAGCTTGATAATTATGGTATTGCATGGTGTTTTTTTTTCTCAAACTGAGAGGTTACAGATCTCTGCACTTCAAGTAGATCCCATGTATTGCAGACTAAGATGTACTGCACAGATTAAGGTTCTAAAAAATCTTGATAAATTTCCTTTCCTTTCATTAATATGTTACTTCTCGCCTTTCCTATTTTAAAGAAACCCTCAAAGGAAATTCAAGATCTGCATTCCCTTCTGGAGCATTTCAAGTTTTTCCAAAAGTTCTCCAACATGCTTACAAGCAGTCCAATTCCATTGATTCCTTCACAAGGGACATCCAGGGCCTGTCAAAGTTCTGCCACAGTTTCTCTTTCGTCGGGTACTGGTACAGACTTTCCATACAAGCCCCTTGGTTCAACGCCGCAGACTCGGTCTGGCAGTGTGAGCTCGGAAGCGCAAACGTTAGTTACAGAGTGTGCAAATGGCAAGGCAAGCCCTGGAGTATTTTCAATGGCTTCTCACACTTCAAGCACAGTCTTGTCAGGGGTGTCCCCGTCCGATCCTGAGACGCAGTCGTCGAGGACTCCTACCTCCTTGGTTCCACTTATTAATGAAAGAGGTCTACCCAGTGGGTAAGTCTTCTTCACCTTTTTGCTTGATTTTTTATTCGTTTGAAGTCACGAATGATTCTGTTATAGATATTAAAGTCAAGGCTGAAACAAATTAAACTGGGATGTCCATACTTTTCCAAAGCAGCATTGTAGCAAACAAAATGTAGCAATCACGGTGCCAAAGCTCACCTTTGCAAATACTTTTTCAACTGAAGTTTCATGTGAAGATTTGCCGGTTTTGATTAATTGGTATTACAAATTAAGAGACCTTCAAACGCCTTCTCTTCTTATTTCCGCCGCTGATGCGAAGTTTAGATGGCATTTTGGTGGAGTATCGTAAAAGAGAAACTGAAGTAGCCATATCGGCCAATCAAATCAAGGGAACATTTTAGATGGATAAACAGTGAGGGCTTAAGATAAGAGTAAAAAAACTACTTTCGAATGCAGGGAAAACAAGGGCGACCAATAGGGTTCCAAGCTCATTTCTTTTTTCATGGTAGCCATTTCGCGACCTAAGGTCACCCGTCACCAGAAGTAAAATGTGAGTTGTCAGGACAAAAACTGCGGCTACCGCAGCTTTTCTTTCAAATCTGCATTCGTGTTTACTTCTCTTCTTATTTATTTAAACGTTTGCCTATAGACAATAGGAATTTAGCGAAATGAGAGTGAGTACTCCTAAAAAGCAACCTCATGCTTAAGGGCGCGAACGTTTTGTCGAGAGCTGCCGTCTCGTTTTCTTGTTACTCTCGCTAGTGGTTGATCCCCTGCTGCGCACGCTCATTCCGGGCCAGTGGTTGATCCCCTGCTGCGCACGCTCCTTCAAATCGGCATTCGTGTTTACTTCTCTTCTTATTTATTTAAACGGTTGCGTATAGACAATAGGCAATATAAACATTACAGCTTTATGCATGACTGCCCAACGCAAGTCGTCAGATCGGCGACTTTCCTTACAAATTTAGCTGCCAAACATTTTCCCCTCTCGCCATGCAGACTAAATCGGTTGCGGCCTGGAACGCTGACCACGTCTCAGGTGTTTTTTAGTTATACTGAGAGGGTGCATGGACAGAATCACGTAAAATGCTGTTATTTTCCCTTTTGTTACCGTTTCATGTAACGCTTAGTATGTCCAGTGCCAGTGGTAGTGGTGGTGTTAGTAGTTCAGTTAGCTCTGCGGCTCCATCAGGGACATCCTCAGAAACTACAAGGTCCTCAATAACGCCGGGGCTCATTGGTGCAATGGCACGTCTGGTGAACAATTTGGTACTCCAGGTCCCAGGGCCCATCATCGCAGCCCTCAACAAAGCAGAGATTTTGAGCAGCATTACTGAGTAAGTATGGCTGAATTATACATTTCAGTGTAGAGCTAAGATAAATTGGTTTTATGAACTGAGTTGATATTTTAAATTGGCCACCGTGAAGCGTTTCTAAAGCTGAAGGTTCGAGCGTTAAGCCTTCGTCAGACGTACCATCTGCGTCTCCCCTCTGACAAAGAGTAACGCTCGAAACGTTAGCTTTAGAAACTCTCTCTGTGGAGGCCAATTTACATTATTAACTCAGTTGGTAAAACCCAATTATCTTGTAATACCCCTCCACGACGCAGCATCACAGTTTCTTTTACCCCCTTTATTGAAAAAATATTACCTTTGAGCTTTTATGAAATCAAATATCAGGAGAGTTCCTTAATTTCATTAAGGAGAATTCTGCATGCGAAATTTCATCTCATTACCAAATTGTTTAGTTACTAGACCACTGTGTTTTTTCCGGTTGTTTGCAGCCATGTTGATTGCACGGAGGTAAAAGGCTACCTTTGTGTGGAAAAACCAATCCCGCTGTCCTATGCGTCCTCTGTAATGATTCAAGAGATACTTTCCATGTACAGTGAAATCTTGTCTTTCCTCCGCACTGTTGTCAAAGTGAATACCATCTTTTGCTTCAATTTGCTACAAGACCACGAAGCTCTGGACAGGATAATGCTACTATTTTCACTAGATGCTTCTCATGCAGGTAAACTGAACGCCCACTTAAACATCAAAGCTGCCGTTTAATGTTAATCAAGCAGTAGATTGCACTCTCTCTCTTTAAGCAACTTTCAATTGGGTGTCGAAAATGATCCGGAATTGCGTTGGTTTTACTTTATTTTTCCCTTTATTCGCTTCAGTTCTCATTGGCTCTTTTCAGCATGTTTTCCTTCCTTCTGATTGGCTGTTCTGGTTACCTTGGTTTTGGTTTCGCGACAGGCAATCGAAAAGCGCTCTAAAAGTTTACTGGCGTTACAGCCCACGCGGGATGCTGGGAAAGGACGAGATAAATTTCCTATGAAAAATACAATGATATCAAAATTAACAAAATGTACGACGGCGAGACTCCAAGTGAACAATAACCTCATATCATTTCCGATTTATGCCTCCATGAGAGTAATATCCATTTGTATGGAAAGCTTACTCATACTCTGAAGAAAAAAGGTTACCTCTCTGGAGTATTTATAGCACAAGTTTTCGGGTACTCACTTAACCTTCGGTGTGGAGAGTTAAGAAAAAGTAGCGTCTAAAATATTCTTATAACCTTTTCCTCTATTATATTAGATGGCAGTCTACAAATTGGCGTCAGAACCGTGCGAGAGAGTGTCTGCAAACTGCTAGTCACATTACTGCAGAACCAAGGCCAGCTGTCAGTTCCAAGTGTTGTTGAGGACACTCTGATTACTAACTGGAGGCCGTTAATCAGTAAGATGGAATTTTTTTCTACGTGTACTTAGATAACCGTCCCCCGGTTAGCTCAATTGGTTAGAGCGCTGGATTGTGTTGTGCGGGAGGTCGAGGGTTCGAGCCCCAGCTGGACCAATACTGGTCTTAAAATAAGTGAGGAGAATTTGCTACCTTTCTATAATCAAGAAATGGATAGATATTCTAGTCTTCTCGGATAAGGACGAATAAACTGTAGGCCCCGTCTCCTGCAGGGTTAGGGTTAGGAGACGTTAATTTCCCACGCACGAGATTACTGTGTGGTGGATGTCCTCTCCTGGGGTGGGATGGGTGGGAATTGGCCCTGAAAAGCCCCTATGGGGAGTGGTCATGTAACGTATGTGTGTGTGTGTGTGTGTGTGTGTGTGTGTGTGTCTGTGTGTGTGTGTGTGTGTGTGTGTGTGTGTAAGTGTGTGTGTAAGTGTGTGTGTGTGTGTGTGTGTGTGTGTGTGTGTGTGTGTAAGTGTAAGTGTAAGTGTAAGTGTAAACATGACACTTCAGGAATCGTTGAAAAACTTGGAACAAATACCTTTACTTTTATGCATGCCGTAGATGTAAGCATGCGTTTGAATGAACTTTGAAATCTCTCTTACGAAACGTGTACTTGAGAAAGATGTTTCAGTCTACTTTTATTTACAGAACTATTTATAGGCTAATTTTTTCTTGCGGTCATCGCTCATAATAGAATTAACGCACTGTTGTTTTTTGTGCTTTTCGTTTCTCTCCGCCGTTAGTCATTCTCCCTTACCCTTAACCTCTTTCTGTGATTAGCATCTGATCTCTCCTTACAAAATTACCCCTAAATAAAACACGAAGGTCACGAGAATGAAGAAAATGATCACCAACCGAATAAGCTCTCGATTGTTAAACAAATTCTCCTTGTCAGCACCCTAGGAAATGTGTAAAGAAAAGTATGGAGAATATGCAAATCAACGTTGGGGTGTGAAGTGGTTAATGCTATTTCAGAACAGATATAATGTCTAATCACCATTTTTTTCTTCAGGTGTCATCAAAAATTCATTTAAAGGGAACAAATCCCCCACCCTATCCTCCCTAAGAATTTTACTTCTTAAGCTTCTTGGCCTCCACTTGACGATCGAGGGCAAACGACACCTCGGTGGGAGAGGGTCAAGTGACGGAACATCTGATAAACCTTTAACAAGGAATCGTTTAACTCGATTACTCGATAACAACGATATCAGTGAACACGGGGTGGATGTTGTGAATAATACGAAAAACCATAGAGAACAAAACGGTGAACACAGCCCAGGATTGTCTGCTACCAGTGAAACGTCTGGTCAAGAACTTTGCAGCGTTTTGCTAGAAGTTTACGACAATGCCCCGTCGCGGCAGAGTTCTAATACCACGGATAAGGAACAGGCGTTAGTGTGTGCCGTTCTGAGTTCCTTATTGGCTTTAAGTCACGCGGCAAAACGTATTGCTTTGCAAGGTGAGGAGATTGATCAATCTGATCTGATAATTTCTCCTTGGAGGGTTAGGCCTCTCTTTAGAGTTTTAAGCATGCATGTCCTGTAAAATTTATTTCATTCGCGTCTACTCAACTCGTGAGTTTGGTTTTTCAAAACAGCTCCTAAACCACCTTTTCAAGTCCTCGCATATATTCATTCTTGCTTCCTTTGTTTATCCAGCTGGACTTGTCGAAACCACGCTGGAACAGGTCAAGCATCTCCATGCCCAGTTAAACATAAATTCACTCCAGCTAGGAAAAGGTTCTTCGTGGAAAAAGAAGGTAATGACTTAAAACATCCTGTAGCAGTTTGTTTCACTGGCACAAACAACTAATTTCTTTCCCTCTTTTGTGACAGCTCTTTTCCTTGGAGTTTCCTGTGTAACGTGGTCTCTACTTTTTGCATTCTTTTCTCGAATTTTTCCCTAGAGCTCAAACCCTTTCTGCAAGTTTAGTACCTTAGATAAAAGGGCTATTATCAACGGAAGACCATCACTTTTTCGTGTCCATCTCTTTTGTTTTCGTTATTTCACCTCAGCTGATGCTCTCTCCTTTTTTGGTATCCTTAGTAAGGCAACATAAAGTTCAGACAAACTTTTTCATTTTTAACTTACTGTTTCTTTTCAGGAGGATCCATTGATGGTAGAGCTTATTAAAGTGCTCCAACTACTCAGAAACTTTCTTCACCGTAGTGCATCAGTCAAGGTGTCTAGTAGCAATGAAATTCCTTACAGTAAATCGTTTGCTTCTAGCAGTGTTGTCTTACCGTAGATCTATCTTGATTACCAAATAGATGTCTGGAAATTTCACAATCAAGTAAAAGTGCTTCAGGATTACAGGGGTTTGAATAAAATCTGGTAATGGCGGTGTACCTTTCACACTATCGGCAACCGCTTTTGGAAAAAAGTTATTGAAATCCCCTGCAGGATTCTGGGAAGAGGTTAAGGAACGTTTTTGTCGTCACAATGAACGTGTGGGAATGCAAACTGAAGTATACTTTCTTTGCCTCATTTTTCTGTAGAGTGCTTGCTTGGAAAGCGGAATCGTTGATGTCGTGCACAAACTCTGGTCGTGGTGTTCTGTTGAGGTGCAACTTCTAAACGAAGTGTTGCGTCTACTATCAGCGCTGACTGCACAGTTTTCTAAAGGTGAATAGTCCCTGTAAACTAGTAACAGTTACTTTTTAAAAATGTACCAACCTCCTCCACTTAGTTCTAGACACTATTATTCTCTTTTCGTTGAGAATTCTTTTATGATCTTTTGGGATCTCATTTAACTTGCCGCAATGGCAGTATCACCTGGTGTGAGTCATTTAAACAATTGTGACGGAACTTGTCGTCTTCTTAAGTGAAATTGCGCCTCACATCTTTTATTTTGATCACCTCCATGTTCACAGCACTCACCAGTTGGAGAAATGAGATCTGAAATTTGACTTCATTTGTTTTACTTCGTTTTGTTATTGGTCTACAAAGTTCATGCCACCTTCTGTACTAATCAAATGCAAACTAAAACCACTTTTGCCATGGTAAAACTGATTTTTCTCTCTACCCTGAGTGTTCTTTGCTTCCATTGTTCTGAATTGCCGACTTTGGTGTTTTGTGTTTGGTGTGCGACACTTTTGAATAGCACCATATGTGCAACATCCAAAGTGTACATAGATGAAAAAAATCTAACATATATTGCCCTTGCAGCATCAGCCTTTGTCGCGGGTAGTTCAGGCGTTCCTGGGAGCGTTAGCCGTTCTGTTCAGAGTGGAAGCACATTACTGCACAGTCTGATCAAACTGACTCATAAGACTAACAGTAAGCTTCAGAACAGCTCCAGTTCTGAATTGGACATGCACCTTGCTGTTCTAAGGAACATGTCCAATCTGCTTAGTAACCTGGCTTTAAGTGCCGAGTGCAGAGGAGTCCTGTGGAAGGTAGGTCTGGAAATGTGTCACCCGAAATAATGTCATTTCATTTATAACAGTCGCTTTTCAAGAGGTAATATCTCTTCTTCTCACAAATTTATGCCTTTCTTGTTGTACTCGGCAGGAATTTAGCGAAATGAGGGTGAGTACTCCTCAAAAACAACCTCATGCTTAAGGGCGCGAACGTTTTGTTGAAAGTTGCCGTCTCGTTGTCTTGTTACTCTCGCTAGTGGTTGATCTCCTGCTGCGCACGCTCATTCCGGGCCAGTGGTTGATCCCCTGCTGCGCACTCTCATTCCGGGCCAGTGGTTGATCCCCTGCTGCGCACGCTCATTCCGGGGTAGTGGTTGTCACATTAGAGAAAATTTTTGTGGCAAGGGAGTCTAACGTGTGGATAAAAACTCTTTGCGGACCTAACCCTTAACAAGGAATTTTGAATTATACACCTCTCGACCACTGGTGTTCAAGTCGCTTATAACGCTGATTGCTTTTTATTATTTCACTACAGACGAACTTTTTTCATCCATTCGCTACACTAAAGCCTATTAAAAGCGGTGCGCATCCCAGACACAAGGCCATTACTCGTGGCGTGACGCTCTGTTGGCTCAACGTGCTGGTCAGCGTGACATTCTTCACCGATGGCCAGCAGGGTGTGGTCAAGACCCCTGGCGTTGTAGAAGTGTTGCTAGAGATGAGTACGGCTCAGAACAGGCAGCTGCAGGAAAAGGCTCTTCTTGTTTTGAGAAATTTGTGCTTCCATGGCGCCAGTAAGCCTGTGCTGTTGGTGAACGGTGAGTTATCATGTTCGCAATAGTGCGTTCTTAGCGTTTGTTTGTCAACCAAGTGTGTGTTCGTCCCAACGCAAATTTATGACAACCTGTCATACTAAATACCCATATAAGCCATACCACTGATTATTTAAGCTGGTGATTGTTCTCAAGTTTTTGTAGCTTGTTATCCAATCGAGATTTTGTAGCTTGTTATCCAAGCTACAAAATCTCGATTTTTCCCAGGGTGCGTTGAATTGGTTTCAGAGTTACCTTTCTAACCGACAACAGTGCGTTCGAATTGGTGACGCAGTTTCTAAAGTACTCCCACTTGAGTTCGGAGTTCCGCAAGGCTCTATTTTAGGTCCGGTTTTGTTTACAATCTATGTTAACGACCTCCTTTCTGTTCCTAAACGTTGTCTATCTGCCTCCTATGTTGATGATTGTAAATTGTATTTGTCCTTTTCACCTGCCGAATTACCCACGTCCATCCTCGCCTTAAACGAAGATCTTACGAGAATATCTCAGTGGTGCTGTAAAAACTCTCTTTTGATTAATCCGGACAAAACTAAGGTTCTAGCTGTTGGATTACCACAACTTTTAAAGAAACTGTCATCATTCAGTATAACACTTTTTGACAAAGAAATAACACCTGTGCTTGTCGTTAAGGACTTGGGTGTTCTTCTCGACACACACCTCAGTTATAACCAACATATCACTGAGATTGCCTCTAAATGCCTTTTTAAATTGTACCAGATTAACAGAATCAAGCACCTCCTGGATAGGAAAACACTTCTGTTAGTAATAAATTCATTTGTCTTTAGTAAACTCCAATATTGTTCAACTGTCTGGAGTAATACCAGCAGCAGCAATATTGACAAGTTACAAAAAGTCCAAAACTTTGCTGGGCGAATTATTCTGGGACTAAGAAAGTATGACCATATTTCGGATGGGTTGCGATCGTTGAAATGGCTTCCTATTAGAGAGAAACTCATTCTAAATGACGCTACTATGATGCACAAATGTATTAACAAGCTTGTTCCAGACTATCTTGCTGATATGTTTAAATTACGTTCTCAAGTCCATAATAGACAAACTCGATCATCTGGTGCTTTGGATATACCTTTATGTCGCCTGTCAACAGGGCAGCGCTCCTTTGCTTTCAGAGGAGCAAAACTCTGGAACTCCTTGAATGATAACATTAAGTCCTTAAAATGCCCCAGGAATTTTAGACGTCATCTTGCAAATGTCTTATTAAGTTGATATATTATATTATTGATATATATTTTGTAATTATAATATTATTGTATTTACATTCTCAATTAATTTATATATTTGTATTTTTTTTTTTTTTTTTTTTTATTCTATTGAGCTGAAAAGCCCACTTAGGGAGCATCAATAAAGTGTATGTATGTATGTATATGTACATCACACTCCCGTTTTCGGAGATTTCAGCTGGATTTAGAAATAACCAATTCCTTGTCGACGTTTGCGCGCGAACAGCCAATCCTTTGTCTGTTGGTTTACCGCCAAAATAAGCCCGCAACGTGCGAGGTACATGTAACACGATACGGCGCTTTCCGATTGAGGGTCGTTCAACCAAAACCAGAGCAATGACAACAGCCAGTCATAGCTTGGAAATTATCCCCAGGCACCAATGAGACCTTGAAGTAAAAACGAGCAAACTGCCCGAAGCGTGGAAAAATCACGTTCAGTGAAGGAACAAGTAACATTCGAAATAGTGATACCAGATATATAATAGATAAATTCTGCAGTTACTGTCTATTTTAAAGCTTCACATACCATCTTTTGCGTTTAAAGAAACGTTCTCCCAGAGTCGTTTCGCCAAAAGGCAAAGTAAATTGACGTTAATGCTGTTTACTTTTAAAATATTTTGCTTTTGTTTCTCCCTCGCTGGATGAGACTGGTTCAGTGGATCCAGCAATAATGAAAATGAATCGCATCTCTTCTGATTTGCAGAAAAGCTGCTGTCTCTACTTGTGGAATTTATTACTGACAATTCCATTTACTTGAGGGCACTTTGCCTCTCAGCTCTGTGCTCACTGTTGCACAATTGTCAAAAGGTATGTTATATATCACGATTGTGAAAGTTTGTTAAACCTTTAGATACGAAAACACTGAATTAACAAAGAAATCCTATGTTGCCATCCATCTGCTCAGTTACTGATCACAGATCACGTCAAAATGCGGTAAGAACAAGTGGGACAAGAGGCGCAGTCGAATGTGTTGCCGTTGTTCTTACTGATGTTCTTACCCTCAAGAGGATTCGAAGGTAAATTGCTAACTGTTAGTTCACCTTATCTCTTAACTGTTTTACTTTCATTAGGCAAAAGTGTCATTAAAGAAGACGGGAGTAGTGAAGAAACTCGACGAAATAAACTTGTTACCAGGTATACTGGTTACTTTGAAATTTTAATTTTCTTTAACCATCAATAAACCACCTTCTAATTTGATAGAGGTGCGAGTGCCTTAGAAGTTGCGGGTAGGATAAAATTGCGAAAAGCGCTCTTTTAATTGAAGGACACCGCCCACTGATGTCAAAAACCCTCCATCAAGAGCTCTCTTTAATCGTAGATGGTTTTTTTTAGGTGTACCTTTTTTTTATTTTTTCATTTCAGGATTTGAACCTGCAGCGGAGGACAGATTTGGCAAAATGTGCCAGGAGAATATTAACGTTTTACGGAAAATTTTCTCTGACCAAAGATGACGTTGTTGTGTTAAATTTTGTTCTGTATATTCACCCTGCACATAGTATTATTAACGTTCATATCTTGTCTAAACTTTGTTGAATCAGGCAGGAGATTTTGGCGCTCTAGACCTCCAACGAACTTTAGAGTAGCCTTGTTTAAAGATTTCTATGCGAGAAAAAGTATATAAATCGATCGTGTTTAGGGTTTAAAACAGCATTGTAAAGTTTCACCTGCTGGAGACAAAAATGTTTTGGGAGGCAAAATCAAGGTAGAGCTTTGTAAATATGTATAAGTAGAAAGTCTTGTGTCAACAACATGTCTACGCTCTGACCTTAAGACAAAGTAGACTAAAAGCATTCCCTGCTTTTCGGCGAAGTCCTTCGTGCGAGTAAAAAAAATCAGCGGGGAAAAAGTAAAGAAAAGTTAGCCCGCTGTGCGAAACCATGAGAGGTAGCTGCGCCTCATTCCCAGAGTTCCTTGCGCTACGGACTTCACCGAAAAGTAGAGACTGCTCATGGATTAAAGAGAGAGGTTTGCTTGCTAAGCTCGTATCGACTGACAGTTGGCTAGTGGAAAAACGGCGAGTCGAAGTTAATAGGGATCGAAAAAGAGGACTGTGACTAGTTTATTGGGACAACATTATGATACCTGTTTAACTAAAACAACAATAAAGTCTTGTTTGGTGTACCACACACCGTGTTTTTTTCAAATGTCCAAAAAGACTGTTCATGTCGAGCCATGTCAGTAACAGCGTTCATAAACAAGACTTCTCGAAGTTCACAAGCTTCAGAGGATTGAGTAGCCGAATGGTTTCCTAAGAAAAAATAGCGCACCAGTTGGCAGCCATCCAGAGCAAAGCGTCGGTATGTTCTTGGACGAAGAACGCATTTCGTGGGCCATAATTTTCATGTTTTTGACGCATTAGTGTACTGATATAATCTCGCGCATCTTAGGATAAGCGAGATCGCGTAATGACTTATTCGTTCTATGTCTGTGTTAAAAAGAGCAGAATGAGATGTCACGTATACAGTCGAATGAGGTGATCTGCACCAGCAGTAAAAATCCATGGCTGACTTGGGTGAAACTGACAATCCACAACACCTGAAATAAACGTAGGGAAGGCTGTCAGAATTAAATAAACTGCATCGAATGGCAGGAGACAACTAAGCTTCCCTTAAGTTAAACGAGCGTCAATGCGGTGAGCGAACAAAAAGGCTAGCGTGAACTTTGCCTTTTTCCCTCACGCAGTCTCGCGCGTACTTCCCTTTAGGCGATAGCCTGGAGCTGGACAAAATAACAACGGCTGTAGAACAGCGTTCACCATGTTGTGAAAAGGGGACCATCCTCTATTGATGCTATTTAAGGTTTCAGGACGAACAAAAAGGCAAGGGTGAACTTTGCCTTTTTCGCTCACCCAGTCTCGCGCGTATTTCCTTTAGGCGATAGCTTGGAGCTGGACAAAATAACAACGGCTGTAGAACAACGTTCACCATGTGAAAAGGAGGCCATCCTCTATTGATGCTATTTAAGGTTTGAGAGCGACTAGAAAGATGACAAGATGATGTTACAAACTAACATACCCAGCTCTCCTTCCACTCGATGTCCTTTTAAGACCTTAACGGGGACTATCAAAGGATTCTGCATCAGGTCGCTGGAAAGAATCAGGGAATATTTCTTTAAATGGTTTGTGCAGCAATTCTTATGATAACTTCCACTGAGGTCAATGAACTTAAACCGACGAATAATTTCAAGAGCACCCTTGCAGAACGACCACTATTCAGTCTAACATTGATTTCTACGTGGCGGTGTGTGTGTGTGTGTGTGTGTGTGGGGGGGGGGGGGGGGGAACGACTGACGTAATAAAGAGGAAATTAGGGTAAATATCTTGGTTTATCAAGAACTGTCCTCCGTCGGGATTATTTTCATAGATGAGAAACCATGACATGAAAAAGAATACCGCTGTCACAAAGCCATCACAAAGAAGCTTATTTCTTGTTCAACGAAACAAAAAAATTGCCTCGTAACCAGATATGAAAGATAACCCATTGAATCCTAACAGGTATATGGATTTCAAATATTTAATTTCCAGTCGGACATCCCTTTGTGATATACTGCCTTGCATATCCTTCTTAACAGTTTACTACAAGCGAAGTTAATTGGTATTAAGAATTCGCCACTTAGGATAAACTGTAACTTACTTGAAAATTCGTCCGTGGCATATAATAACTGTGCCGTCGTCGCTAGCAGATGCAAACAGTGGGTAATGCCTATGGAAAGCCACCTGACGTAAGGCCTTCTTGTGACTCCTAAAGACAACGATAATAAAATACTTTTTAAGTGTTGTATAACCTCCAGGAGAGCTTCGGAACTAACTCCGTCATATAGGCTCAAGAACAATTCTCAATTGAATATCGAAAGCAATTATAATAAGGATTTCTATAGCGCCATATCCCATCGCTCATGGCGCTTTACAACACTTTGCGGGGGATATTTTGCCAATAAACATGATCACTAACCTTAGTGTTTTGTACGGTTTAGTCGACAAGTCCATATCAAACCAGCATAGCCGACGATCGTAACTTCCCACAATCAAGTTATCGCCTGAAGAAAAATGAACGAAAATATCTAAATTATCAAAAGTCAAATTTTGTTTGCATATTTTGCCTGCCAGCGGTTGCTTCTTACGTTTTCCTTTGAAATTTTACGCGGAATGTTGGCACACAGCCGGCCAAGTCTGACCCACTTACGCATGCCTGACGTTTGTGTTCCGAAAAAACGCCCGCTACACAGGCTATCAAACCAGAAGAGAAGCCCCAATTACTGAACGCCGTGATTTTTTCGAGCTTTTGGTGAGGTTGATTTTAACTTAGGGAAACGTACCTTTAGGATGCACCGCCATACTGGAAATCCACTTAACGTTTGATACAAGTTTCTTGGTTAGCTCCTGTTTGGTGAGATTGTAGACTCTGATAAATCGCTGTGTCTGGAGAAGGAAAGCAAAGCAGGTTTAGAAACGAACTTCAGGTAACTTTGATTTTCGCAAGCTTACGCTAAGTATTAAACTTTCTTGCCCTACGTTCAGAACTCTTATAGTTTTTGCTTGAGTTTTACAAGTCGTTAGAGCCATGAAAACCCCAACCCTCCCAACCCAGGATATGTGGAACTTTGGTAGGGGTTAAGTACGCTATTAGCAACTATTCGTGTCCTGAGGAGACTGGGATTCTCGCGTTTTTGTCGCTTGTCCGTGGCAATGTGCGCATTGCTCGGGGATCGATGGAATTGACAGGACGGTGGTTACTCTTCTTGTACAGATTTCTATGTATTCTAAGATGGCAGCCACTGCTATTGCAAAGATTTCTCGGCATAATTTAACTGGTTTATAACGCAAGAGTTTTTTTTAATCTTAAAAACGGTGAACCACTTTTGCTTAACTCTATCTTTTAAGTGGTTTTATATCTCTCAGCGTTGATATTTGGGGTTTCATCCAGCGCAAAAAGGATGAAAGCAAACATAGAAAAGACACGTCTTTGTCTATCACCATCCATACGTAATAATCCATCATTCATCACACCACTAGGTATGAACTGCGACTCGAAAATCTTAAACTTTCGTAACTGGTTATTTTCTGCATTCATGCGCCTAACTGAAGAGTCCTACAAGTAACGTGAAGGATAATTGTTCACTGATTTGACAGTTTTCAATACTTACAGCTACGAACAGAAATGGTCTAGTCGGGTGAAACAGCACTCTTTGGATCAGACCCTTGGATTTCTTGAAGGGACACTGGAATGTGACAAGAATATCAACTCGTTAAGTGGAGTTATGCGAGTGATAACAAGGTTTGTTTTTCTTACAGCTAACAATGGTATGTTGAAACCGATAGGTCAGTTTTGTTGTGATATACTGGCCTGCTTTCAGCGGGCATTTTTGATCGATTGGTGAGGTCAGGTTGTTCGATATGCTTCGTCTACCGTCGGTCGGTGAAGTCAGGTCGTTTGTTATGGTTCGTCTACCGTCGGTCAGTGAAGTCAGGTCGTTCGGACGTTCGGTCGTTCGTCTACCGCAGCTTATAAGATCTCTTACCGCTGTCAGTTTAGCTAGCGAGTAGACTCTCGCGTTTGCGTTTCGCCTCATGGCCCCTTTTCCGGGCACATCTGCCTAAAACACCATCAGCAGTCGCTAATGGCAAAAGGTATCGAAGCCCGTGGGGTAGTGTGGTAGTGTATATTTTTCAACCGCACAGAAATTGATCGGAGGCT
This sequence comes from Stylophora pistillata, assembly GCF_964205215.1. Taxonomy (NCBI): domain Eukaryota; kingdom Metazoa; phylum Cnidaria; class Anthozoa; order Scleractinia; family Pocilloporidae; genus Stylophora; species Stylophora pistillata. The sequence goes on along the minus strand of NC_142521.1, from coordinate 7,666,236 downwards.
TCACCCACCTGACTTCGACGTTTTGTCATCTGGTGGATGAACACAGATTTGTTGCCACCTTAGAAACGTAATAAAAACATACTGTTTCAGCAACACATATCGAGATTCCAAAAGAAGAACAAGTCCTTAAGACAATGGAAAATTACATGATACAGAAATCATATCTTTTTGGTGGATGATCTTCCCCAAAACAGTTAAGAGCTACTCTCTTACCCTGAGGTACAACTGACGCAAAGTAGTCCCCCTTTCCGTGCCACGTGACCTGTGATATGACCTGTTAAAACAAGAACAATTTGTAGGAAAAACTTGCTGGAGTACAATAGTTTCTAAACCCCTTTACAGTCTCCACGAAATATGTTCTTGTGTGGCCATCTCCACAAGAAAATTTAGTCGTGCATGGTAAGTTTTTCCATAACAAGTCTTAAATGGAAAGTTTAAAAAAGTGTAATTGTTGTATTTCCGATACACAGTTCTACAGAAAACTTGAAGTAGTGACACCAATCAAAGCCGGCCATATGAGTTGCGGAGATCTGGGTATGAAGACGGCGAGTGGGCGTGGCTGCAATGCGCAGGAAAAAAATAAAAAAATACACCTGACTGGCTAAAAAGGCACCACCTGCACAATGATTGGTCAGTCAACAAAAATGGCCCTGTCACAAGTGCCAGGAAAAAGCTTCTGTTTACAAAAAGACCTTATTACCTTGCTATGTTTTAAAACTATACGTTCTCCATTTCTGTAATCTTTTTCTTCAGCCATTGACCACTGTACGCCAGATTCTTTCTCATCTGTGAAAAGATTATTAAAAAGATTAAATTCAGTCCAAGGTCAAAAGAAACCTGCAACAAAACACGGCCACATAACTGAAAGCATTCTCGCAAACATCTAAACCCTATAGATAAGAAGTTTACCTTCTCCTTGAGGAGTATATGATTCAATGAGTTCGTCGGTAGCGGCACACAAAAGCTTGTCACCAAGAGAATGGTTAACAACTACAGCTTTGTGATCGCTGTCAAGAAAAGAGAGAGTTGCTCACAATAAGACAGGTGTTTATCTAATATAGAGCAACTTTTGTACCGTTGTAACTTTACCGCGGTTCTCTCTCGTGGTTCTGAGTTTGTATACATGATATCATCAGGGAATGTTACACCAGAACGAGTGATACCGGTTGGATAGTATCATGAAAACGAACACCAACCCCTCTTTAGGGTAGAAAAATAGGTCCTCTGGTGGAATGCATCTGGTAGCGCAGGCGTGAATTTTGTCAATCCAGAGGGAATCTTAGGGCAGAAGAGGAGAAAACAGACGCATTTGTAGACGCATTACGAAATGAATTAGTCGAATGAAATGAATTAAGCGAGCGGGCGCTTCTCGTAGCATCTACAATTATTCGAGCGCCCTTCGGAGATACACTTCATGCTATTTCTACAGTTGTGACCAAACACCGAACACCAAATCTCTCTCCATAAGGAGAGAAAGGAATAATTATGAAGACGATGAACCTAAGTACTTCACTTCTCCGCACGCAAGCAATCATTTTTAACTTGCCACTTACACGGCAATAGCCAGAAGCGTCAGCGAGGGGTTTGGGTTCCATGCCATACTGTTCACAGTGCCACCACACTGCAACGTCTTGAGACACCGTCCCGTGCACACTTCCCAGAACTTAACAACTTTGTCATCTCCTCCTGAGAGCAAAGTAAGAAGCAAATGAGTGTATAATAAAGGAGCTCCGCTGTTCTACACTTTACTTTAAGCTGTAATTGCTCTGTAAGGACATCAAGTTAAACTGATGTTGAATTTTGGCCATCATACCAGATGCTATCCACTGTCCCGTGGGGTCAACAGCAAGGCAGCGCACCACACCTGTATGGCCCTTGTACACCTTAAAAATACGTGCATATCAGATGGAATACTAGCGAGAGTGGAACATGTGTTGAACAAACTGTAAATTTGATCATCAATTTAATTTAGCTCAATTAAGGCGTTTAGTTGGTTAAAGGAGCTAAGTAGTAATAAACGGCGCTATAGATATTAGCGGCAGAGCGAAAAAAGCGAGAGGTTAGGGTCAAGTCGCGCGAAGTCGCGTAAAGAATGCGTTCTTTACGACCCAAGCCTCCCTCCTTTTGGCGACCCGACCCAAGCCTCTCGCTGTTTTTTATCCCATTTCGTTTTTAAAACTGAACGCCTGGAACACGCTTCAATTTTCTTTGAGTGACCATTTTAATAAGAGTCGTGACTTAAATGGATACGCCAAAATTAGCTTTCCGAGTAAGGACTGGAACTGAATAATTTATTTTTCGGTAAATAATTCGGTCAATAGTTTATTCAGTTTCAGTCTTTATTTGATAACCTGGTTCGGCCTTTTAACAAGGGTGGCACTGCGAGATTCACAGTGCATTTGTATTTAACAATTATTCGCCGAAGGCGAGGTGAATATCGTCGAATAATCCCCGAGACGAAGTCGAGGGGATTATTCGACAATATTTATCGAACCTGATGCGAAAAATTGTTTTAGTATAATTTCAGAGCTGAACAACAGAGAAACTTCTAAAATCATAACATTTTAGTAATATTTATTAACATTTTATTTTAACATTTTATATAAACCGCGTGGAGCGGTTAATATAGCGTCATATAAGGAACCGCTCGACCAATCAGATTGCTGGAAACTCTTTGCTCAGCTCTGAAATTATACTAATGGTCATACATATGAATGCGAACCGACACAAAACGCTTACACAAAATGTAAGGTTTATCCTTACCATTGATTCTGTTGACGGGAATGGCTGTAAATCTTTGGGCCTTGGAAGTTTTGGTAAAAGATCTTCTGGATTTACTTGGATCTACCAAAACCGGGATGAAAACAAGTATTAGAACTTTATAATTCAAAGAAATATTCAAACTGGTCATAGTTAACAATTATTCACCAAAGTAGAGGTGAATAATTGTTTGGATAAATACCACTCAGCAATCAAAAAATTACTCTATTTCTCTCGATATTCCAAAAAATGGTCGGAAATTAAACTCTTGACGCGCTATTTTGTGTCTTCGACTGCTTGGAGGCGAATAGTACTTGCTATTCACTAACTCACTACCCTATCAGCGTGCGTTAAAAGTACTATTCTCTTGTGTGCTATATACAGTGGAATCCCGATTTCTCGAACCCTCGGTTTCTCGAACCTCCCGATATCTCGAACCAAACCTTATTTCCCTTGGATTTGCTTCACTTGGATTTGCTTCACTTGGATTTGCTTCACTTGGATTTGCTTCACTTGGATTTGCTTCACTTGGATTTGCTTCACTTGGATTTGCTTCACTTGGATTTGCTTCACTTGGATTTGCTTCACTTGGATTTGCTTCACTTATAATTTAATCCCCCGATTTCTCGAACTCCCGATTTCTCGAACCAATTTGCGTTTCCCCTGGAGGTTCGAGAAATCGGGATTCCACTGTACTAATAACATTTACTGCTAGGTTACGAATGGAGTGTGACTGTCTCACCCTCATCTTCCTCTGTCTTGGGCAGAGATACAAGTCCAGACATCTCTCAAAACGTTCTTGGATAAATTTATTGTAAGCTGGAACAAGGCGGAGACTTGAGTATCTAGAAAATGAGAAACAGACTAAATGAATTTCATTTATTGACAACACATACATTTTTTTTGGACTGTTGTGCGATTGTTGAGGTCGAGGGTTCGAGCCCCGGCCGGACCAACACTCAAGGTCTTAAAATAATTGAGAAGAATATGCTACCTTTCTATAACATCAAGAAATGGTTAGATATTCTAGTCTTCTCGGATAGGGACGTATAAATGGAGGTCCCGTCTCCTGCAGGGTTAGGGGCAGGAGACGTTAATTTCCCACGCACGAGACTACTGTGTGATGGACGTCCTCCCCTGGGGTGGGTTTGTTGGAGCTTAAACCTCGTAGGGGACCCGTGTCCTATTGTTTGTGCTCCAGTACTTGGTACAAATCATTAAATAAATAAATAAATAAATAATAAATAGAATAATCTGACACAGAAACAGTGATGGTTGACAGAACAGTGTTGTAACATTCCTGTGCTTTCAGACCTTTCACTCCCATATAGTAATTCTCCTTACTGTCTGCTATACAATTCTTATGACTTTAGTTTGGAGAAATGGGTATTCGATTGATGAAGAAGTGTGACCTTCAAACTTAAACAAAAAAATGTTAAGAACATAACAACAATACTTTGTTGTGAGAGCCTTTCACAAAAGCATTGTTGTAAAAAGTAACAAACTTTTTAGGAAGAAAATTTCGCGGTCTTTCATCAGGATCCATGGCCTCCCATGCAGCAATCTGTGGAGAAAACAAACATTCTTTCATTATAGTTACTGTTAGTAAATTTCATTAAACAATCAAAAGCTCTCTCTAGTTTATGCCTAAGGAACAAACAGTTGGCTCAAGGAGGTTCAATTTTGAAAACATGATTATGGAAATGCAACAGTCTGTAGGCCATCAAATAATTGTAAAGCTTTCATGGTGAGTTTGACAAGAAACCTGGAAACTCAGTGTAAAGAGAATGGTCAGGACAAGCATATAATGTAAGATGATCAAGGTTGTCATTAGAAGCTGGTAGGTGGCAGAAATGGCTGGCTGTCTTCTTAGTGAATCAATGAATAAAGGCTGATAGTTTCGAAAGAAACTGTTTGGGGCTGCGTCGGTGGGGGTAACGAAATAATCTGGATATATCAACAAAGTTGAAATGGTAAATTGGCCACCGTAAAGATTACAAAAGCTGACGTTTCGAGCGTTAGCCCTTCATCGGAGCGAAATGTGAATCAATATCTGGCTAAAAAATTTACTCACACATACCCCAAAATACTCAAAGTCCCACCTCAAAGAGTTTCAATCTCAATTTTTTCCAGGGGAGCATACCCCTAGACTCCTATAGAAGGGCAATGTTGCTTTGCAACACATCATTCTTGCTACGCAAACATAATTCACTACATATGTTGCATTCCTAATGACAACCTGGGGTGATGATGTTTCAGTCTCCTCTCCCTTACCTCTTGCTCTGTTGGCAAATACTCTGGTGGAGGATTGTAAGACTCTTCATGGCCTGGTGAATCAATTAAATTTACAGGTATTTTACATCTAATATTAAAGGAATTCAATTTGGATTCTTAAATGATGGTGAATGTAAAATTAGCAAAGAATCAATTCATCATCATCATCATCTGACCACCACTAGCTCTACTTACACCTAAAAAATGTAACCATCCTTGATCCTTAAACACCTCACATGTCTAGCATCTAATTTCTCCCGACGATATTCCCCATAAGACAACCATTAAGGTAGCAAGAATGAAAGAAATGATCAGCAATTAAAGAAGCTCTTGATCGTCAAACAAAGTCTCCTTGTCAGCGCAGTAACAAAACGTATAGAGAACAGTATGGAGAATTTGCATGCTAATGTTAAGTTGTAAAAGGTAATTGGAACCCTGACTCTGACTATTGTTACTGACTCTAAATCATGAGGTGAATATTCAAACATCCATTTACTGTCAAAACCAAGGTGGACAAACATCTTTAACAACAATTGTTGTTAACTAAAGTTACTGTTAGTAATTTGAAGTACCTGGGAGTTTCATTTTAGGTGCAGGTATGTGCATGTTATGTCTTGGTTTGGCCTGAACAAAACAAACAAAATCATAAACAATAATTTTATTAATTTAAAAGTAGCCATTTGTTCAGCAAATTTCAGTGAAAAGTTTGACAAATTCGAAAAAATTGTGTAATTATAATAGACCATTTTCTAGACGGCTTTATGTTACTATAAACCCGCTGGAATTAATTTTACTCTTTCTCTCAGCACAGGCGGCCCAAGCTCTCTTTGAGAACCACACAAGGAACACAATTTGCATATCGATTTATAAGGATTTGTATGGTATTTTCTACAAGATATCCATAGGGATAGTTAAAAGTGAAAATATTAAATAAAAATGGCTTACCTTATTCCATACGTGTGTTGTTTGCTCCTGGTGTCATTATTTTACCGATTTCACTTGATTTAAGCGTTTTTTTTTTAATCCTGGTTTTCTCTTCTTATAACACACATATGGAATAAGGTAAGCCATTTTTATTTAGTCCATTTTCTCATTCCAATGCTATGATGGTGAGGTTTTAATAAAAATAGCACCTAATTTGCTCAAGATAGTAGTACTCAAATTACATCATTCTGAGTAAAACCTACTTCCCCTTAATAAGTAACAATGAAGATGCACTCACCCAGTCATCATCTTTATCCCAGATCAAATAATACCTTGGTTTATCAGTCTTTTCATCTTTCTTTGGTTTTATCCAGCCATTCCTAATGGCACGGACAATCTTTACAACCTGGCTCAGAGAAAGAAAAGCATGCACTCTTCTAATCCTTTCTCTCTCAGGAGTGACCAAGAAAGAATTTCTCCTTATGGTAACAGTACAATATCAAGCAGTCAAGTGATGTGAGAATAAAGAAAAATATCAACTCAGGAATTATCATTTGATTAGACACCAAATTCTCAGAACAAACTTTCAAGGGAATGTATGGCAAAGAGAAAGGAGTGTGTCGTGTCTTTTCCTGCCAATAGTAATTATTTTAATGTATTTCATTGTTTTCTTTGGTCACGTGGTTTTTTTTTAGTTTTCGCAGTCAGTCACAAAATTTTTAAGCTTTGCTTTGCTTTACTTTGCCTTTTGTTTTCTTGTCCTTTTGTGGAGTTGATTTAAAGTTTTTCAAGCTTAACTGTTGTGGTGGCACGGTTATTCTGAGTCGAATAAGCATAGGCCGAGTATTCCGCTTGTGAAGCGCTGAATGGGCCGATCGAGGAATAAAGAACGACAAAGAACTAGAGGTTTGTGACTGATCTCATGTCTAAAATTTACATACATCACAGAGTCTCTTCATCAAGATATTGGGAGTAAAGGAATTATCAGTCACTATTATATGGCTGTGTCTCACAAGGACTGGGAACTACTGAATTCACCAATTTGATTGGCTGAAATCAATATTGAGAGCGGTCTAGATTTTCCCATCTAGACTGGCATCTAGACCGGTCTAGAAAAAAAAGGTACAAAGAATATATAAAAGTGGCATATAAGACACAGCTATATAATAAACATCTTATTAACCAAGCTAGGTCGGTCTGTATGGGAGAATCTTGACCTTGGTTGCTGGTACAGACCTGACTGTGTTCGGTCTGTACTGGCTACCTCGGTCAAGATTCTCCCATACAGACCTCCCACTCGGTTAATAAGAACTAAGTAACCCTACTATAACTCAAAAATATAGAATCATTGCTAAATTATTGGGGTACTTCATCTAACAAGGTACATCCAGTTGCATCTGAGAATGACGAAACCTGACAATATAACTATAATGATAGTTTTCTCTGTAGCAACACCCTCTGTACAACACCCCCTTTAGCAACACCCCCTGTAGCAACACCCCCTTTAGCAACACCCCCTTTAGCAACACCCCCTTCCCCTAACCCCCATTACCCTGCTCAACAATAATTGCAGTTGCTACAGATGTTTCTTTCTCTTGCCAACCTCTCTCCTTCAAAGATCAAAGGCAATTGCCAAACTTTTATAAGAAAATCCTGAAATCTGGACAGCTCAAAAACATAATGGAGGCAAGTAGGTGCTTCCTTACCCTCTTGTGTTCCCATTTGGATGGAATGTGACGCGATTTGGGTTCAGGAGCATTAGTCAAAGGATGTATCATCTTCTCACCAGTGAAAAAATCTACATAGGGCTGATTATAAGGAAAAGAAAAAATAATAACTGAGTTTATTGGTTTTAGGCATTCACAAGAGGTCTTTTATCATGAACTAGCTGTAAAGATTAAAAGATCAAAGTTTTTGTAATCTTATTAAAATAAAACAATAGAGTTTATGTTTGCTGGCATAATAACCCCATATACTTTCATTTTAGCCTGAGGTTACTAGGCGAGGGTAGAAATGACTCTGAGAAGGGTCCAAAACATATTTATACCCAACAACATATATTGTATTCATCAGTTTGGAGGGCACAGTGAAAAAAACTGATAAATAAACAACAACAACAAAACAGTCTGAGCAGCCATGCAAATGCCTGTCAAAATCTTCAGTTTAGCCTGCAAAATGTGCCACAATACCCCATAATGAGATAATAATAGTAAGAATGGTATAAACTGACAAATATCCATTGTAGATATTCAAATACTTTTGCTTTGGTAACTGACACTGCAAGTACTGTACCACGCAAGCATATTGCAGTCCCTACACACATGCCAAGCAACTGTAACTGATGCGAACTGTACGTACTCCCAGTGCATGAAGTGGTACATATGAAGTAGCAAGATTACATGCACCATGAGCATGTAGTTTATTTTAAAAGATTAAGGCTGATAGTTTCGAAATAAACTGTTTGGGGCTGCGTCGGTGGGAGTAATGAAATAATTTGGATATATCAACAAAGTTGAAATGGTAAATTGACCACCGTAACAATTACAAAAGCTGACGTTTCGAGCGTTAGCCCTTCGTCGGAGCCCTTCATTTTGCTCCGACGAAGGGCTAACGCTCGAAGCGTCAGCTTTTGTAATCGTTACGGTGGCCAAGTTACCATTTCAACTTTGTTGATACATCCAAATTATTTTAAAGGATTCTATGCAAATCTTGTGGAAGCAACTTTAGGATTCTAGCAATAAAGTCAAATCAAGTGTTCGTATGAACAACAGAAAAATGGCATATTGATCATTGAAGTATAGCACAGCAATGATGTGCATTCACTGACATGTTTTCTTTCTTTGATTCCTAAATGAATACTGTAACAGTTCTTTAAAGTATACCTCATATGGATCGTATCCAGCACCTGGGAACTGAGAATTTTGAAGTCTGTCTATAATATCCAACTCTTCATTACTTAGAACAACTTCTTTCATGGTTGCTTTGTCTCGAACTGTACGCCTACAGTTTTGAGAGTATAACACTTGTTTACCATATTATCAAAAACATACACTGATTAATGGTTTATCCTTAATTATGACAACATTCATTACTTCATTTTAGCCTGCACTTGAGCAAAGTGAAATAGTCAAACAAACACAAATGCAATTACTTGAAAGGAATGCATAAGTCTTCAACTTTAAGATAATTGTTACACTCACCAATAGTTAGGGTCATCCATTTTGGACAAGAATTGATCCAACTAGGAAAAAATCATATCGTCATATCAAATTTTGAAACTCAACAACTTACTCTAAAAGTTGTGTCAAATGCGCTTAAACTGCTCTGTCCTTGGAATGTACCAACCTCATCAGCAGTAGCGGGCTTTAATATTCTTTGTCCATCCAAGTTGTAGCCTATGTGAGGATAATCATTATACCACTCTACTGGGATGTTTCCAACGGTATTGCGAGCATCCTAGTGCGAAAAAAAAAAATGGATTATAAGACAAAATCAAAGAGAAAGAATTAAGAGAGGATTTTTCCCTTTCATTTCCCAAAAATGATAGATCATTTGGGTGATTAAAGACAGAATATTTAACCCTCACACTCTAACATCAGTATACAAATTCTCCAAACTGTTTTCCATATATTTCTTAAGGTGCTAACAAGGAGAACATTGTTTATGATAAAGAGCTTCCTTAGGTTGATGATCATTTGCTTTACTCTCGTAACCTTAATGTTTGATTCCGGTCAGATATTGTAAGGAGAAATTAGATGCTGGTCACTCTAACAGTCAAAGGATTAACAGGGACGGGCTTGACAACAAGCTAGTGTTGGTGCTGCATGTATGTATTTTGCACAAACTTCAACACTTGCAGGGTTATCTTTAGACAGATAAAATCAAACCAATCACATATACCTCCTCATCAGATGTGTCATTTTCATCAATTGGCTCTTTTCCTTTCTTCTTCATTGCATCTTCTATATTGTTGTTTGGTTCACCATTGCCTTTATTTGTCTCGTTGTCATCATCACTCTTTTCTTCATTATCAATACCATCAAAAGACTCGTGACCACTTATTTCCTCTTCTCCCTGAAGAAAGAGAAAATCTTAAACTTGCCACTAATACATTCATTCAAATAGTGACATGATAACTGAATATATAGAAAGGTCTGCAGTGCTCCACTATTAAAGTTATTCAATCAATACAGAATTGCTTAAAAGAAAAAAAAAACCATTCATCACCACAGTGGTCCTTCAAGTTTTAGATGAGTTAACTCAACATTGGTAAATCATTCCTGCACTAAGAAACTGAGAATTGCTACACTACATAGTAGAGCAGTTTTCATTTCAGTGTTGAAAGTAATCCATGATTGCTATGGTTTTACTTTCCTTCTTTCTATGATTGGTCCAGCAAACTTGCCCCACCTTTGGACCAATCAGATTCTAAACTCAAACCAATCATGATTAGGTCATTTGCAATTTGCTGCATTTCATGCAGTTTGACTGTTTTTACAATGTGTTCTCATTGGCTAACAATGAGTCAACCTTTACTCCAATTGGCTGTCGTGTTAAATCTGCTTTTGGTTTTTCCAAACTCGACTGAAAACTGCTTTAAAAGATAAAAACCTAAGATTAACAGCTAATAGTTTGTGTAATCATATCGTCTGGGTGAGAGAAACTGAGAAGAACTGTTGTTGAGTGACATTTCAACAACCTTGGGCAAAGTCATCATCACAGTTGACTGACAAGCCTGATGATGAATTCCACTGTGGTTGGTGAAACATCAGTCACTGTAGCATAGTCAGAGAACATCCAGGATATAATTATCAGTTCTCGTTGCAGTGTGCAAGCCCGTAGAAGCTATATATAACACAGTGATATTGTTGCAGTCATTATAACCCAGCAACATTCCATCTAAGGACTACACTCATATGTACATACTTATCAATCACTTAGAACTTATAACACAATCGAGATACTACAAGAGCCCTGATTGGTCAAAAACTTATTGTTCATTGTACCGGTAAACCCTTCAAAAACATTGAAACATGCAGTGGAATGATCTGAACTGGAAATTCTTACCATGCAAGGAAGCGACTGGACACCAAGCAAAGCAATCTTACCGAATTAGAATCCTGTTCGTCTTCATCATCTTCCGTTGTTTCTGACTCGCTTTCTAGTCCGGAGTAGTAGCTTTCTTCACTATCTGATGAATCAACATCCTCTTTTATTCTGTCCGTTTGGTTTTCATCAAAGTGAAACAGATTCTCGTCAACCTGCCATAGAACCAGAATTCCATCAACAGTGTTATTCATGCCAAAAAATAATTTTGACTGAGATCTCGTGTTAAATCATATTGCTGACCTCTTTGGGGAATTTCTCCTCGTTGTGTACAGTTTGGTCGGATGTTCTTTTAGGCATTACGTACTGAGAAAAATCTTAAGAGGACGCTACGATCTTCAAACTTTACATAAACTTTAAATTTTTAAAAAAGATATCGATCAAGAAGAAATCAGATCACAACAATCCCCCATGTGCAATTTCAGCTCATCACCATTCCTTCCGGCCGAGCCTTTGTTTGCAAAACCACTGGGCAATTGTCCGTGGGCTCTTCATATAGAATCTCCCAGGAGTTTTTCGCGACTTAAGAAATTCTGTACTACGAACATTTTCTGTTAAAAAAATGGCTGACTTCTCGTCCCTTTTGTTCTTTTTAGTTGGAATCATCTTCTGTCAAGCGAGTGTAATCGACCTTACGAGTGATAATTTTGACTCGGTAGGTATGAAATGGACGCAATTACTTATGCACAAATATCCGAGAGAGCGTTGTCAAACAGTGATTGGACGAAAGTATCAAAGCCTGAAAACTATAATGTGACCAGGATTTTTTTCTGCCGTTTTGTTGTAAGCAGAAATCAACGAAGTTGATCTTCTTGATTTTGTTTAGTTTACATTTTGATTGGGAAGCTTCACTCCCATTGACTGTATAAATAAAACTTTGTTGCCCTAACTAAATTTTTTGACACGTGGTCAATCGCTGATGTACAAAATTCCTCGATGTTGGTATACATTTGCATCACGCTAACCGTTGCTTTCTTGTTATTCTTCTTTCTTCAGATTGTAAATGGCGATAAATTTGCATTTGTTGAATTTTTTGCACCCTGTGAGTAGGACACCAATAATGTCTTAGAATTCTTTTCTTTTTGACTGATCTTTCCTAACTATTTCAGGAGCAAACTCTAGACCACTCAGGCATATATTTGATAGAAAAGGGGAAAAATATGAGTTCAAGATATTGAGATGAATCCAATAGCTATCGGGAATTATTCTAAAACAGTGAAGGATCGAAAAGGAAACCCCAGGGGGTATGAATGCAAGAGAAGCCTACATGCTACTGCATGATAGACAAATAGTAGCGACAGGGTAGCTATAGGTGGTGGCACTTACATAGGATTAACTCTACCAGCAGTTTAGATGGAGCTAGCTAGGTCAATGGCTAGATCAGTCTTAAAATCTGCAGTAAACACAGAGTTCTAATACCTGTTGTTGGTGTCATTGTTGCCTTTGTACTATTCCTGGTCATGTCATTACATACCTGGCTAAGCATACTCTGCACTAACCAAGAAAAGTTATCTTTTGATTTATTCATTTGCCATGTGTGATCACGGAAACATTAAAAACAGTAAAATGGGTTAGCCAAGATGAGGACCAAATCTCCTTGGTGGGAGTCCATTGCACCAGTTTTTTTTTTTTTTTTTTTACACCTTGTCTTCAGTGTGTTGTATATCAGAGAAATGTATAGATGGAGTATTTAATTTTTCTCTAAAGGGTGTGGTCACTGCAAAGCTCTTGCACCAACATATGAGAAGCTAGGAGAAGCTTTTGCCAAAGCTGATGATGTAGTTATTGCCAAAGTGGATGCTGATGCAGACAAAACTCTTAGTTCTAGATTTGGAATAAGTGGTTTCCCTACCCTTAAGTACTTTTCAAAAGGAAGCACAAGTGCTGAGGAGTAAGAAGTGTTTTTTTCTAAGACCTCTTGCTTTTTGTAATCTGGATACAGAGCTGTTTTGGCTGTTATAACAAGTAGAGGAAACTCTTGGCAACTAAATTTGCAACAAAATTTGGTGACGTATGTTTGGTGTTCTCCTTGTAAGCTATGGTTAGGGTGTTAAGTAGATTCTGTCATGCAATAAATATTTGTATAGATCACTTTCAATTCTCTGTTATTTCCTTTTACAAAAAAAATATTTTTTCCCTTTGGTTGCTCATGATCAAGCACCTTACCCCAAGATATTGATCAAACCACTAACCACAAGTTTTTACTGGCAATTATATAAAATTTATATCTTGCAACCATGGTGAGATTCTAGGTCACCAAATACTGACTTTGAAAAGTTTTATGATTGGAGCTTTGTTGTTTGTAAACCATTAAACACTAACAATTTACATTTGTATTTTCTTCTGCATTGCAGTTATTCAGGTGGAAGGGATATTAAAGATTTTATCTCATTTATTGAGGGTAAAACTGGTAAGTAACATGATATTTTTTGTTATTATAAAAAACATTTTTAGTCAACTTGATAATTTTAGTTCCAAGCACCATAACGGGAAAGAAGTAAGATTATAATAAAATTCCTTCAGAAAGTCCCGGCTACAAAATGCATTTTAACCAAATTTCCATCTTGTACCCTTACAGTTGAAGGCACAAGGAAGTGTTTTGGCCTAAATATTTAAACCCTAAGATTGACCAGCATGTAATTTCTCCTCACTGATATACTGCTGAGCCATTAATTTAGGTCTTGAGAATAAAGGAAACAACAGCCAACTTGAGAAGCTTTGATTGTTCAGGCTTCTCATTAAGTGCCAGCCAGCAGCTCAAGAACTGGCTACTTTGATATCTGAGTTGCCTACTTTTTGTGAAATAATCTGTTTGTAAGTTGTTAAGAGTATGCCGTCTACTCCCTAACTTAATGAGAACCCTGATTGTTAAACAAATTCTCCTAGTCAGTACTGAGAGTATTGAGAATATGGATACCAATGTTAACCCTTTCACTCCCAAGATCTCATTAGTGATCCTCCCTACTGCCTGCTACACAGCTTTTATAATGTTGGTTTGGAGAATTTTGTATTGGGTCAACCAAAAATCCCCTAATTGATATTTTTCTTTTTTCTCATCACTTGTCTGCTTGATATTGTACTGATATTGTAAGGAGAAATTCTGTCTTGGTCACTTGTGGGAGTATAAGGGTTAAGGGTGTAAAGGGTTAAAAAAAAAAAAGGATAGCAGTAAATATGTTTTGTAAACCCCTTCAAATAAATCAAGTTGTATCATCAGGGCTGTGGTCTAGCAGTGCCTGGTGGCTACTGGTGCCTTACTTTTGCTCTTGGGCAACTCAGGAATCTTAGTTTTTTTTTCATAAAAAGCATATGCTGGGCACCCTGGATTTCACAGTTTCAGAGCACTGGGCCCCTTACAATTTTTCTCAGAGCACAGCCTTGATTGTTGACTGGGAATACGCAATTTTGGGTTTTTGGAATTGGTCATTATACAGTTTGGTTTTCTTCTTTATTTTAGTGTTTCTTTTTCAAATATATACTATTCATCAATTTTATCAGGTGCCAGAGCCATTATGGCTGTCACCAAGGAAAATGTTGTACAACTGGATTCTTCCAACTTTGACTCAGTGGCCCTGGACAAGACAAAGGATGTTTTGGTTGAATTCTATGCCCCATGTGAGAGTTTTTACTGTTCTTACTTTACTCCAAACTTTGTTACACATTACTGAAATTTTATGTAGTTCCAGAGATGTTCTCATTTCCAGCACCTCTATGTAAACCACTATTGTGATGAAGCTTCCTAATAAAAGATTGTTATTATTATTTATTAGCATGTGAGAAGCTACATCCCAGTTTTTCTATCCAGTCATATTTCTATGTTTCTTAAAACTTCCTCAGACTAATTGAGTTGTCTCTGTAAATTTCATCTTGGCCTAATTTTTTCAGCATATTTTGTCCATTTCCAGGGTGTGGCCACTGTAAAAGCCTTGCCCCTGTCTATGAGAAAGTGGGACTTGCATTCAAGAATGAACCAAATGTAAGCTACAGTAGTGCCAGAGATTTTTCTATGGTGTCAAGCATAATGTTAAACTTTGTTCTTGTCATTGTTTTTTCATTTTGTTCCACTCCCACTTAAGGGTACTAATGAAACAGTCCTGGATTATCTTTAGCTATAAATTATACCACACACTTTTATGCAATGCTATAAACAAGCCAACTTGACATCTCTTATTTGAAACCCTTTAATTAGTGTGAAGAAACTCTTTGGTCAGCAGTTTAGAAATCAAATGATGTAATTTGCACCAAGTGTCTTCTCTATTTGTCTTTTTTTTTTTTCTAACAAAATTTTGCTCATGGCAATTACCATTGCATGATTTGAAAATATTTAAGCTGGGAGCCCTGTGATTTGTACATTACTCTTCAAAATGAAACACTTGAACACACTAATAGTTAAATTTAATGCAAACCAGACATCTTTTCTCTAAATTATTGTTTACAAGATTTGTTTATTTCATAATTTAGTTTCCTTTGTGTATTTCCAGTGTGTTGTAGCCAAAGTTGATGCTGATGGAGAAAGGAGTTTAGGGGAAAGGTGAGTTTTTGAAGGGCAGAATGTCATAATGCTGTCATCTCCAACTATGAACATAAATGAATATAGGAGTTAATTTTTTAAAGAAACTGTGGTTCTGCATAGGTAGGGAATAATACAAATAATTTGGTGTTATCAACTGATCATGAGTGGAAGATGTAAATTGTCCTTGGTAGAGAGTTTTTATGGCTCTGTTTTGCTCAGCTAACACTTGATAGGTCAGCTTTGAAACTTTTTAATGGTGGCCAATTTACATTTCATTTATCAACTCAGTTGATAACATCAAAATTACGTACTAGTAGTTTTTAAACCTGGTGTTTTGAGCATTAGCCCTTCATCAGAGTGAAGGGGTATGACAAAGTGCTAACACTCAAAGGGCCTAATGTTATCGCTTGATTCTGTCTTTCAGGTATGGTGTGAGTGGCTTCCCTACCATTAAATTCTTCCCCAGAGACAGTGATGAAGCAGAAGAAGTAAGTTGTATCATAAAGTTCTTCTAACAGTTCTGTGGTGTATGAGAGATTGAGGTACCAGGGGTGTTCTTTGCAATTCACTCATAAAATTTTGCTCAAATTATCCATTATGTAAGTCTTGTGCTCTGCTTGGCAATCACTGTTTTAGCGTGGCTTGCCCAAAAGTTTGGAACTTACTTCTGACATAAATTATATCAAAAAAGCCACAGATCTACTGTTGACAATTTTAAATGTTTGTGTAAGACCCATTATTTTAAATTAGCATTTCCCTAATGTCTGTAAATGTTACATGGTGTTTTATTCTTGTTGTATCCTGTAATTTTTTATCAATTTTAGTTTTTTTATTGTATTTTATCTGCAAATTTCGTCATATTTTGTTTAACATTTTTGTTAAGCATGTGCAATCATTACATCATTTAGCATGCACTATATAAGTTTATTATTATTATTATTATTATTATTATTATGTCGCAGAGAAATCAGCTGAATGCTACATTCTAATCAGGCAGCACAGGGCGAAAACCGTTACCTGTGAGCCATGGAGTAAAAAAATAAATGTACATTAACTAATCCTAAAAAGCTTTTCCGTTGTGTCTACGGTCCTCCTTCTAACAGGAAGTCAAACTGCCACCTTGAAAGTCCGGGCAATATTCAACGTGCCCGAGAGCACTGCCCTCTGCATCTTTCGCAGTACGTCTGCGCTTCTGCCTCCCACCAGCTCGCGCATCATGACATCCAGCTCCTGTTACCACCCCCCGAGGGCATCCATAATGATGTTATATTGCTTCACCTCGTAGCCTGGGAACTGCTGCCTTAGTTCCCAGTGAAGGGGTCCGTACTTCAGTGTCTTCTCTTCATCCTTTCTTGTCCGATTGTTAACCCACGGGCAGCTCATTTCCAGCGTCACAACTCTCTTGCACATATGATTTACAATGCGTGCATCCACCCTATTGCATCTGACCTCTTGTTGATCAGCATATATAGGGACATTATTATTATTATTATTATTATTATTTTTATTATTATTATTATTATTTATGTACCAAAAGGGGTTGTCCATTCTCCATGCTAGAGAATTGTGCTTTGGTAAAAAATGCTCAAGATTTCTCTGTAGGCAATAGCAATGTACAGGGCCAGGGTCAGACAAGTAGATTACAACACAAAAGAAAACTCATTGATTAAAGTCTTTACGAAAGGTATACAAGGGAGAGTCCTGTAATTATCCACTTAATTCCAAAAATCAGTATGCAAGCTCAAGAATTATTTGTCTAACAATCATGACCTTCTTATTAAGTTTCCAGTCATTTCCTATATTCTCGTGAACTCAAAGTGTGATTTAGGGCTGATGCTGTGGGGATAAGCAAGATTCTTCTCACTCTAAGAGGGTTACAGGGTTGATGTAGGTTTTACAGACTGTATTTTTCAATGGCCTCTAATACTTTTTAGTGGGGCTCCCACGCGCACAAAGCGTGTGTGGGGCAGAGCCCCATACCTATAGAATATGGTCAACCTCTTTTCGTTTGGTTGTCACGTGACTGACCGAGTGTACGTATGTATGTACGTGCCTTCAGATTGCATGGGTAGGGTAGAGGAGACTATCAAAATGAAGGGAGGGTGTCTCAGGCGAGTCTTGGCAAATGCACATCTTTTATGTTATCACTAATATCATATACTTGGGAGCTCCGCTTTTAGGCTTGGCTAAATCTATATATTAATTTGTGCCGTGATGACTCTGAGGACTACATGTAGGTTGTAATGATTTTTTTGTGCCTGTTATTGCAGTACAATGAAGGCCGCAGTGAACAAGACTTCATTGACTTTCTGAATGAAAAATGCAAAACCAATAGAAAATCTGGAGGAGGAATTACTGATGATGTAATATTCTGCTTATATTTACTAGCCTTTAGATATTATATTGTATATCACTTTGGCAACATGTTGATTTAGAAATTTTTGAGAAATGTGTAACTTATTTAGCAAAAGATTTAGAGACTTAATAAGGCTAATAAGACTTAAAGGAGCTAAAACAGAGGATTATTTCAAGAAAATTGTACCAAACTGAGAGATAATTATTTATAATTTTTTCTTTTGTTGGTTGGCTTTTTCTGTTGTTCCAAATTCATTTTGTGAATCAATGAAATATTCTATAAGGCCTTGGTTCATTTTGCTTTAATGTGATCCTGGGTGATATAATTCCAGGTTAATTTTAATCACAGAAATGGAAAGGAAAATTGTGTCATCTTTTGTTTTTTTTTTTTTTTTCTGCAGGCTGGAAGGATTGACAAATTTGATGAGTTTGCCAAAGAATTCATGACCAATGTGGTAAAAATTGACATTAATGAAAAGAAACAAAAATGCAATCTTTTGCTTCATTTACTTTCTGCAACTTGTTAAACGCAGTTTATCTTTCTTTCTTTCTGTCAAGGATAAACGTGATGCAATCTTGGAGGAGGCCAAGTCGCTCATTGATGCACAAGAGGATCCTAAGTAAGTGTATGATAGTCTAGAGTACAACTGAAATGTGCTCCTTTAACCCTTCCCACCCAGACATCAGTATGCATATTCTCCCTACTGTTCTCTACACATTTCCTAAGGTGTGACATGGAGAATTTGTTTTTAACAAACAAGAGCTTCTCTGGTTGGTGATTATTTGCTTTATTCTTGTGACCTTAATGTGTGATTCAGGGGTGATATTGTAAGGAGAAATTAGATGTTGGTCATTCCTAGGGGTTAAGTGGTTAAATTGTCCAGCTGGTCTCAAATGCAAATGCCAGAAATGTTAAGGCTAGCCATCAGTGGATGACTAACTCATCAATGTTCTTTAACAGGGCAGGAAACTTTCTTTTCAATTCACTTGTCCCTTCGGACAAGTGTAGTGTGTATTTCACTTGTCCGGACCACAAAACTACTTGTCCCAAAAAATCGGCAACAGCAATTTAGGGTTTCAAAAATCCTTTTTTTTTTCAACCCTGCCCCAGTTAAGTGGAAATCAGTGGCGACACTTAGCGAAGAAATCAAATACACAACTTGCACAAAAGAAAAGAAAGTTTATTTCCAAGGCACTTAGTTGTAAAATACGGGAAAAAATGATTTCTTATTTATCCAAGTCAGGCAACATTAGAGCTCTACAACTTTACTTGTCCAATCGGATAATTTTGATCATCTTTTTCCTTGTCCGAATGAAAAAGTTACCCGTCTCAGACATTCAGATGGGCCAAGTTTCCTGCCCTGTTTAAGGAGCAGAGCATGATCAATATTCTTTTTTGCCCTCCTATGTCAATAACTGGTGATCTTTCGTGAGGCAAAAATCCCTCTTAGAAAATTATTTGCTGCATTTTTGTATTTTACCAAGCACTTATTTTGGCACCCAAAGTGTTCCCTCTAGCACACGAGACTTGCATATAAAAGTTAATCTTAGATCTTAGTTATCAGTGTGTGGCCTTTCATAAAATTTAGTCAGAGAGAACCTGTGTTTTTTCTTCACATGCCTTGAATAGGTAATCTGTGCATCACAGTGTAATCTTGTTAACAACCATTTTTGATATTAGACAACACTTTAATTTGTCTATTTGACATGAACTTGCTCAGGGATGCAACCTATTACACCAAAGTTATGGAGAGGGTGCAAAGTAAAGGAGATGCCTTCATCACCACTGAAATAGAACGCTTGAACCGTCTGCTTGGTAAGATTTCACTTCATTTGAATCTGCGTGTTAATTCCAATTTTGAGTTCTAAGTTTAGTTGAGTTAAATGAATTGAAATGTAATGTTTGTAAAGCAGCTCAAAGAAAAAAGTATGCTCCAGAAACCATTTAGTTTTTATTGCAGCCATCCAAATGTATGAAATTGAGACACCAACTAAAAATTCCATAGAGTAACCTACCACTTGAAAACAATTTTCGTTTGGTCTGGTTTTCCTTTGGAATCTCAAGATGCATTTTGCAGTAAATTTTTCAAACTCTTTAACTCCCCAGATCTGATTATAAATTCTCCCCTCTAGCTGCTACATATTTCCTTGTAAATTAGTTATGAGAATTTGGTGTAACTCGCTAGCTGGATAACATATAGATTTTACAGGGAGAATTTACACATCAATCAAGACAAGACGGGGTTTATTCGAACTGTAAAATTACCTTAGTTACAAATTAGACAAGAAATGAATTAAAAATACATACAGTTGCTGGTCACCCAAAATAACTAAAGAGCTAAACTAGTTGGGTTAACCTGGTAGCCAACCATCCATACTGATATTTAACAACTATTCACTGAAGTGGAGGTGGTTGGTGGTGGATATTTACCAAGCCGCTTAGCAGCGAGGTTGATATCCACTGCTAACCACCAACACTGAGGTGAATAGTTGTTTTAGTATATACTAAAACAGAGATAATATACACCACCATCATTAATTTGAGTGATTTCTTCGCTTGTCACGCATGCAAACCGGGACGCCATTTTTTCTCAAGTTGTTCAGAGGTAAATAGCAAAGGATATTTGGAGTTTGACTAGCCAATCAGAGCATGCCTTCAATGCTATCCACTGTTTTAGTATATACTAATTGTGTTTATTTCATTGTTATGTTTCAGATGGGGCCATCAGTGCCAAAAAGAGTGATGAGTTCAGTAAGCGTCGCAACATCTTGAAAAAATTCCAGGTTGACACTACTAAAACAGAGCTGTAGAGGGCTCTTTAATTTTGTGTGATTGTTGATGCTAGCTAAAATGTCTTTACACAAGCTTAGCCTCTGGTCTTGAATGAATGTTCGACACAGTATTTAGGTTTTTAATATATTCTTTTGTTAATGGCAATGTATAAGCAAAGATGTTTCCAGTATGGCTGGAAAAGCTTTCAACTATTAAGTACTGCAACGTTTTTCTCTTTTTTTTGTTTGTTTTTTTTATTAGATCTGTTTGATAATCATGTCAAATACTGTTTTTCAGCCACCTCTTAATATTTGCCTCTGTACTGTTTTTTTTTTTGGATGTTTCTTTTGTTTTTGCAATGGATTCACTATTAAAAAACATAACATTGTGTTTCTAACTGTTTTTGTGTTATTATGTTTTATTTTTCAAGTTGAAAAGTTCACCTTTTGAATAGGAAATTTAAAAGGCTTTTTTTCTTGATAAGGCTAAATTTTCATTTTTAAAAATGACAAGTGGAGTGTCAAAGGATTGTTTGGTACCCTAATGTAGTAATACTACAATTACTCAAAGGCTATATTTCTTCAATATTTATTTGATAGTGATATTTTAGTGTGCATGTGTACACGTCTATCACCATTAACAATTTTTCTGATCATACTTTCCCAAAATATTGCTTTTTTGATAAAAATTTCAAATGTCAATGTATTGGGTTTTTTATCTGCTCTATTTACTTGTTTTTATTCCACTCTGGTGCTGAAACACAATTTCAAATATAGAGAAAGGCCCATGGGGGCTTGCTAAAAAAGGAAATGGTTCCTGAGTTTGGTATTTTTGAGGCAATCTGTTGTAAAAAGTCTAAAGAGTTTTCAATCATGTCCAATCTTCACCGCCACTGCATTGCTGCAACGCTGTAAAGCAAACAAGAAAGAAAAGAATTTTAACCCTAACATCAGTATATGCATATTCTCCATAATGTTCTTGGTACATTTCCTAGGCAGTTGATGAGAAGAATTTGTTTAACAATCAAGAGCTTTTTGAGTGAGTGGTCTTTTCCTACAATTATTCTTGAAATTAACGTTTGATTCAATAGTGATAATGCATAGAGATATTAGATACTATTAACAGGTTAATCAAGAATATTGTTTTAAAAGATAAAAAGAAGACTTCAACTTAGTTTATGTTCAATGTAAGAACTCCTGCATCAGATTGATTGATACACAATCAGATAAAGTGAAGATTGACACAAGGGTTAAAAAATTCTCTGTTCCTCTCATTGGAAAACATAAGACAAATGAGGATATGAAATGAGAATCAAGAAAACATACCCATAAAATCAGGGCTGGAAACTTTCTATGGTTTTGTGGAAATTATGGCTGATTAATATATAACCCTGACCCACAACTCTAATCATAAAAATCATCTTGTGAAGTTTCTTTCCCCTACCCCACCCCCCAGCATGCACTGAAGCTGATATAAAAAAGGAACATTTACCTGGCTCTTGGATGAGCATCTCGATAGCGACTACTGTAAATCAAGAAGAGAAGAGAAAATCAGTGCTGGCTTTATAAAAACATGAATTAATCATTCAAATTATGGAATTTATTATTAAGCTTTCCGTGAACATGAAAACAAGTTAGTGGAGGCATACTTAAGGATCACCATGTCCTAATTGCTGAAAACTCCATTTTAATTGTTACCGTAACAATGAATAAGGATTAAAGGCATGGAGTTCAAGAATGCATGTGTCCTCATCACCTCTGTTAAAAAGAAAAACTCCCCAGTAGGCAAAGGCTGGTCAACTTCATTTCCAGTGAGACTCTAATTGTGGAAAAGACCCCATATATCCTGTTAAAGTTTTGTTAAAGGAGGGTGCTCTCTGCCCTAAAAGCAGCCACTGTTCAGGGAATGAGCCTCACTCCTCTCCCCTACCTCCCCCTCCTGAGCCACCTCTGGATCTCTTTCTGAGGAGAGATGGATCAAACTCAAGAAAGCAATGGAAATTAAGCACAAGGGATTTCATCATAAACACATCTGAACCAAGATCCCGGCTTCCCCAGTGAAATTAGAAGCAAACCCATTCATGAAATGATGCACTTACTAAATGGTGGCAGGAATGGGTCGCTGACCCCTTAGGTCAATGTAGGGTTCCTGTCTGAGGGAGTACTGTGCAAACAAAAAGAAACAAATCATTTTCTTTTCAGTCATTTAAGCTTTGTTTTACATTGTTTCATCCCAGAGTAATTTGCATTCTGTGGTCGCTTGCCTGACTCCAGTAACAGTTGTTGATATTCCGCATCTCTTATCATTCAGCGTCCACATGAAGCCTCATTACTGAAAATGAATAATTATTTCTCTGAATTCACTTACTCTCCATGACCCGGTCTCCCTTGGCGACAGGTATCTTGTTGCATAACCATTGAATTTCATCTGATCAGCAGAATACTTGAGATATGGTTCAGGCATAAATGTGTATGGCTCTGATGGTTCTGTTGAGGGAATATGGGGAAATGATCAAATTCTGTTTTCCACCTATGTTTACACAATGTTTACAGTTTAGTTTTGTTGTCATCATTACTTTTATAAATATTATTATTATTACTAATATTATTATGATCATTTTGTCACAAGGCGATTGCACTAACCATTTGGAGGAAGAGGGGATGGTTGTTTCTGAGACTGTGACGTCATCGATCGCTTTAGGAATTCTGCCATGCCTCTGCGACAGGAAAAAAAAATTATTAAAAAAAAAAAAAAAATTGCGGCAAAACAATACTATTGAGATATTCTTAACTTTTGGCATTTAAAAGATATTTTAGTGGTTTGTCCATAGAAGATGTAAAGATGTGAAGACGCAAAAAGAAATTTCAGACATGGCAGGCGCTCGGCGTGAACATGGGTAACACGTTTGCGGGCGATTACGCGCAGTGAAAGAGAGTTTCCCCAGGCCTTCATACGCGACTTCTCGTTTGCACGAGCTGTTCTTGCCACTTAGAATTGCTACCGCTCTCCCGTAGCACTTCCGCGATCAAAAAAATAAACGTTGATAATAGGGCTGTCCTCTTAGTCCTGGACACTTTGAGCTATATTTCAAACATAAGCCTCATCAACATTTGGAATAGAATTGATAAATTATTATCTCCAAGGGAAAACAATGAAAACCTTAGTTTTCTTTCTTTCTTCTTTGTCTTTTTTCTTTCCTTTCAAATTCAATAAGTTAGCAGAGCACAAAACTCTCGCAGTAAAAAGCGAGAGTTGCGCAATTTCACGTAAAGATTGAAAGGCTTTCTCGAGAACTTTCTTGAAGATTTAAAGGTCAAAGCAAGTAACGGAAATACTGTATGTGAATCCAATGTAATGATGTATTGTTGCGCTGTTCATTTGTCATTGTTCAAGTTTTGAATGCGGGGTGTTTTGATTTGCCTTTTAAATCAAGGGCACTGTCTTGGCGCTAATCTGATAAGCCCGCTGTTTTTGTTCCGGGAGATCTGGTATTCTGCAAAGATTTTACTGTCAACAGAAACTTCAAAAACGGTAAACAAATCCTTTCAAACTATGGAAGCAATGCAGAAAATTTAAATAATCAGAAAAAAGCCTCTGAAATTGAAAGGAAAATGGCTCCAGCAATCGTTAAAATTCACTTTAAAAGCTTCAAACGAACTCAGGTAAAACATAAAAGTTTGCAAAAGTTGCCGCAAGCTTCCATGGATTCTAGTTAGCAAAAACTTGCCAAGAACAAGATTAATTATTGCAGGTATATACTCTCACTTCCGTTCTTCTATGACTTCCATTTCTTCCAGACAGTTTTTCAGGTTATGAAGTGTGATTTCATATTTTTTATTCTGTTTAGGCAAACATTTTCACACTTTCCAACCAATTGAAATCACATATTCTCGCGCGCAAACCCGTAAATTATTAAAAGGTCTTACCCTGATTCGATGGGCTGGTAGGAGGTAGATTGAAGTTGTCGCCCTGTCTCGGTTATTCTCTTAAAAACAAAAAAGAAAAGAATTCTCCTTGAGTTTATTGATTAATAATTGCTCATGCACTCTGCTAAAAAAAATTATCCTAAAATCCGTACTGTCTAGCGACAAATAACAACATACCGTGCCTGACAACGACTTCTCAGCTGGTCTGAACAACGTGATGGTTTGGCTTTTAAAATCCTCTGAAAAGTAAATTGAACATAAGACAATTACTACTGAATGTACTACCTCTTAAGAGGAAGATAACTTACGGTTACTTTTGCAATCTCGTTATCTGTACCCTGTGTCAGTGGAGTCGTAGTGCGTGAGTGTTCTTCCGGTAACTTGTGGACTGCCGTATCCATGTCCATACGCCGGAATGTTGGCAACATCGGGTGGTAGAGACCATCTTTCACTGAGGCCAGCATATGCGATCTGCCCGAGAAACGCGGATTAACGCGCGTGTGAGTTGTGATCGGCATCAGAAAACGCGGTCGCAGCGACCAAACTGGAAAGAAACTTCGCCGGAGAGGAAGAAATTATTCCCTTTGCTCGGAAGCGATTCAGACCGGCTTGTGTTGACTGTAGACACTGAACAAGGTGTCAAAATTTTTCTTTCAATGGTGCGCGAGTTTGCGCCAATCAGTGATGAGCAAAGCCTTTGTGAGGTAATCAGTGTTTTTGACGTAGAAGAGGGTTCGACTCCGCGACAATTTCCGCTTCGAATCATAATTACATGGCAGAATTTCATTCTTAAAAAGGCAAGTTTAATTTAAGTGTTCAAATCAAATGGTCACGTACATCCTTCATTGCCGTTTGAAGATCAGTCTCAGTGTACCTTGAACTTGAAGTATAGCAACTGGCTAAAATTAATTACCACCTTTGAGGGAATTGAACCTTAAAGTGACCACATACTGAGTTAATGAGCCAATGTGAAAATATTAATTTATAGGTGACTGTTAATTTGCATCAAGGTAAAAGTCGATTTAGCTCCAGTTTAGCGTTAGAGGAGGGCGCCCTGCTTCGCCTGGAAACATCCTGACCGAAAATTAAACTAACCTTTTGACAACGGATTGTAATATTTAAACCCCGCATTCAGAGATGTCAGATTCAATAATTATTTATTGTTTTGCCTGCTTGCCTTTGAGTCTGAGGTTTGTTGATCGTAAACTTAATTGGCAGAACAGTTAGAACTATCTTTAGAAGTAAGGCGACCTTTGCTGCTTAAACTAAGAAAGGCATTCGTCTGTCAACGGAATATTCCGTTTTATTCGTATTAAAGTTTTATCCGATGAAAAGTTAAATAATTTTGAAGACAATGAAATGTTTAGTTGTCAATGTCTACAAATCGGATAGAGGTCAAAATGTCAAAAATGTTCATTCTTCAAGCAATAGGTGGTTCATGCGAAAAATCACGGAATAAATAAACAGCTGATTTTATCGATTAAACTATAGGATAAGGAGAAAAAACTTGGCGGTACTCTCACTATTTGTTTTACGGCTTTTGTTGTGTCCCAAATTTAAAAACTTGCTGAAATCTGCCTGTTGATCTTAACACTACAAACTAAA
>NC_142521.1:7585000-7635000 GCF_964205215.1 Stylophora pistillata | reverse complement strand
TCACTGGTTATATCTAGAAGGGCAGTCGAAGTGGAATGACAAGGTCGAAAACCCGACTGAGCATCGGAAAATAAATCATGCTTCATTAAAAATCATATAACTGGTTGAAGACTACTCTCTGAATAAGTTTACTGACCGTGAATCGGCAAGACAGATATAGGTCTATAATTGTTTGGATTAGTTTTGATATCATCCTTGTAAATAGGAGTGACTTTGGCTACCTTCCAATCATTAGGAAAAATGCCGGTAGTTAAAGATCTATTTATGATGTAGGTCAAGGATGCAGAGATAATAGGTCCCGGCTCTCTTAATAGTTTAGCGGAAATACTAGGAAGACCACTTGCCTTGTTCAGCGGTAACGATTGAATCAGTTTTAGTACGATATCATTAGATGTTTTAGTTAGAGAAAAGACATGTGGGAGAGGAAGAAGATAGTCAGTAAACTTTGCGTCTGTGAGGGGAATCTCATTTGCTAAAATTGGCCTTACGCTACAGAAATGGTGGTTTGATTCCATCAGGGGTAGTGTAGATGGTATCGCCAATTTTTAGGCTATGGATTCTGGTGGGTTGCGGTATTTTACCGAAAATGGTATTAATCCCTTTCCAAGTGTTCTTAATTGTTACCCCGGTTATTCTTGAAAAAAGAATTATGGTATGAGACTTTTGCCTTTTCTATAGCAGTGTTGACCTTATTTCTCAAAGCCTTGAAGCGCATCCAAGTTTCGCTAGACTCTGCCCTAGATGCGAGTTTTTTCGCTTTGTCTCTCTCAAACGTTAGCTTTTTGAGATCAGGGGTAACCCAGGGAGAGTTTGTATTTTGGACCTTCTTTCGACGAAAAGGTGCATAAATCGCATATGTTCAAAAACATATTCCTCCAGGCATTCCAGGCTACGTTGGGATCTATTATATTCTCTACAGACTGCCATGGAGCTAGGGCTAAATCTCTTTGAAACATAGTTGGGTCAAAGTTTCTTAGCTGTCTACTGTTTATAATAGTAGGAGCACCAGTAGAGTTGAAAGATTTCCTGATGGCGTGGATGAGAGAATGGTCACTTATGCCAATATGGGAGACTCCATGATGGGAAAATTTACAGGGATTATTAGTTAAGAATAAGTCAATTAATGTACTAGAGGAGGGCAGTTATACGTGTTGGGGCTTGAATTAACTGCGGATATTGATTTAAATTGCATAATTCAAGAAAATTTCTTGTTTGATGATTTTGGGGATTTGCTGAGATTTCATAGTTAAAATCACCTATGATATTGGTTTCCAAGTCATGGGTTTCCAGGTGTTGCAAAAGAGTGCCAAAAGCGTTTAAGATTTCAATGCAACACCCGGGAGGTCGATACCATGTCCTAACAATGAAGGGTTTAGCATTTGGTTTTATCACCTTTACAGTAATCCATTCAAGATTTATTTGACCGTCATAATTTGGCAAGCATTCATAATTTATAGTATCTCTAATCTAGAACGCAACCCCACCACCATGCCTATTACGATCGTTTTTCTCAAGATAATTGCCAGGTATACTCATTTCACTGCTTGAGACCGAATCATCAAGACGTGTTTCATTTACTGCCAGAACATCGACGGATTTAGGAACCATATACGTTCTTAATTCCTCAATATGCCCAGGAAAGCTGGCAATATTTAGAGCAATACACAGCTATACACAGCTATACAGGACTGTACACAGCTATGCATGGCTATACACAGCTATATACGACTATACACAGCTATACAGAGCTATAAATAGCTATACAGGGCTATATACAGCTATGCACAGCTATACACAGCTACGCGGGGCTATACACAGCTATACAGGGCTTTACAGCTATACACGGCTATACAGGACTATACACTGCTATACAGGACCATACACAGCTATACACAACTACACACAGCTATACAGGGCTATACACAGCTATACGGGGCTATACACAGCTATACACATACTAAAACAATTATTCGCCTCAGGTTCAGTGAATATTGTCGAATAATCCCCTCGACTTCGTCTCGGGGATTATTCGACGATATTCACCTCGCCTTCGGCGAATAATTGTTAAATACACAGCTATACAGAGCCATACACAGCTATATACAGCTATACACAGCTATGTAGGGCTATACACAGCTATACAGGGCTTTACATAGCTATACAGGGCTATACACAGCTATACGGGGCTATACACAGCTACACAGGGCTATACAGGGCTATACATAGCTATACACAACTATACACAGCTATACATAGCTATACACAGCTACTCACAATTATACACATTTATACACAGGTATACAGGGCTATTAATATTTGAGTATTTCGTAACTTCAATGTTCAAATTGGCTTCTACCGGCCTTCGTTATTTCGCAAACATGACTCATAAAGCCTGTGTAATAATCAATTAAACAATAATTCGCCGAAGGCGAGGTGAATATCGTCGATTATAGCCCACCCATTACTTTTGGAGCGATTTTATTGGTTACTTTACATCACGTGCTGCAAAATCACAGGACAGTTATCACGCAATAACTCCCGTCCGCGTCGATATTCGTCCTCCGATTTTTTCGGTGAAAAAGAAACATCGTCAACACAAGAGTTTCAACTTTTCCGTTCTCCTTTTTACATGGAAGGAAACAAAACTGGTTTTTTTTAGTCTAGCGATAGTAACATTAAGGAGCTGGTCGCAAAAGCTGTTCCGGAAAGTACAAAAAAGACAACAAAATATGCTGTCAATGTCAGTTTGAAGGTGAAGAAAGTTGCGAGTAGACTTTTAAAGTGTAGTCCTACGCAAATTTGAATTTAGTCATTTTGTAAAATTGAGAATTAATACACTGTGATTTCTAACTATAAAATAAACCAACAGTTCTCGTCCAACTTTAGCATGGAGGAAGGAGAGGAAAATTCCAGTTGCACTTGAAAACATTTCGCCTTTGGCAGCAACGTCCTCGAACGCAATTCAACAACGAAACCAGGAGGTTTACAAACAGTCCACCTCCAACGTAAATCCTTCAAGTGCTCCAGACTTTTCACATTCTGTGTTTCACGGATGTAATTTCTTTTTCAATCCTCTTTCCTGAGACTGATAAACATTTATTTCTCGTCGAGTTTTTGAACAGCACGTCGGAAAATGTGAACCAAAAGCGCCAAGTTTTCGAGTTTTTGATCTAAGGGGCGTTGTGAGAGTTAATTTCAAATAACAGCTTGTCAAGTTTTGGTCCAATCACACTGAAAATAAAGTTATTTAAACCAATAAAATGTACTTGCTTGCTTGCGTCAATCACGCGCATTCGCCATCAGCTCACCACTGGCTTTTTTACTGTGTTTACGCGCAGTTTAATTGCGATGTGAAAATTAATGGGAGGGTTATAAAACAAATAAACCCCGTTCTGGCTTGCTGGTATGTCGGCTGCTAATGTCCTTGGGTGAGAGATTGTCCTCAAAATTTCACGTTTGCCATCGAAGCTTCACTTCTTGGCCAAATATTCATTTTTCGTACAATCTCTCAGCCGCGGACATTATCAGCCGACATATGTACCAGCCGCCCGAAGGGGTACGGTTTATTTACTAAATAATCCCCGAGACGACGTCGAGGGGATTATTCGAGAATATTTACCGAACCGGAGGCAAATAATTGTTTTAGTATAATTCCAGAGCTGAACAATAGAGAAATTTCTAAAATCATAACATTTTAGTAACATTTTATTTAATATTTTATATAAACCGCGTGGAGCGGTTTATATAGCGTCATTTATGGAACCGCTCGACCAATCAGATGGCTGGAAACTCTTTGCTCAGCTCTGAAATTATACTAATTAACAATTATTCGCCAAAGGCGAGGTGAATATCGTCGAATAATCCCCGAGACGAAGTCGAGGGGATTATTCGACAATATTCACGGAACCTGAGGCGAATAATTGTTTTAGTATAATTTCAAAGCTGAACAACAGAGGAATTTCTAAAATCATAACATTTTAGTTTAACATTTTATATAAACCGCGCGGAGCGGTTTATATAGCGTCCTATAAGGAACCGCTCGACCAATCAGATTGCTGGAAACTCTATGCTCAGCTCCAAAATTATACTAAAGGAAAATATAAAATGGCTGAATTACACGTTTTTATTCTCCTTGATATATGATGAACAAATTAGACCACTCCGGCTTATTGTGTTAGCATTACATAAACAAAACCGAGTCAGATGCACACGGCTCTACAAGGTTATACAACTGAGCGAAATAGAAGTACACATAGCTATGCATTCCATGTTCATGAGTTGTTGATAAAGATGTACGATCAAACAAAATTGTTCAACAGCTTGTCAGTCACCAAAGGCAGATGGAAAAATGGCAAGCTTAACGCAGACATGCAAAGAACTGATTGGAAGGACTTGGGAGACAATATGACGATAGGCCGGGTAGATATTGCAGAAAACAAAGAACTACGTTTCACCACCCTGTGAGTAATTGCGTCTTCTAGCGTGAGAAAAGACTAAAAAGATTAACACCTTAATTTCTGCGAGCGTTGAATTGAAATGGCGTTACTTTCAAAAATTATGTTGTTAGACCTTACATAAGGATCAGTTTGTCATCTAATAAGTGTAAAAATACCGTAAAATGGATGTCCCTTAGAAAACTACTGAATTCTTATTCCGGAATAGGCCGTACATACCGTACATGCTAAACAAAAGAACTAAACAAAAAAAGGTTATCCACCACTTAGTTGTCAATTCAAAATCCTGGGAAAAACTGAGCACAATTTTTTTGTTTCCCAGTAAATAACCCGATAGATATATTTGGGATGACAATAGATAATAGGCTCTCTTTTAATAATCACGTATCAATTATCTGTGAGAAAATAAATAATCAATTTAACGTAATGCTTAGATGTCGAAAACTTATTAATAATGCGATCCTATTGAAGCTTTATAGGGCTTTTATTTTGCCGCATTTTTACAACGGTTCTTCTGTTTGACATTTCTGT
Organism: Stylophora pistillata; assembly: GCF_964205215.1. NCBI lineage: Eukaryota > Metazoa > Cnidaria > Anthozoa > Scleractinia > Pocilloporidae > Stylophora > Stylophora pistillata. The sequence continues at coordinate 7,630,015 of NC_142521.1, read as the reverse complement.
GGTACGCGCAATGCCGACAAAGTAGATAATCTAAATAAGCGCATTCTTAGGTTTATATTACGGGACTACAGCTGTCCATCTGACATTTTACCGGCAAAGCAAAGTTAACTTAAAATCTCTATTAATTAGACGCCTCCAGAACTTCATGATCACGTTATATAAGAGTCTGTTCTTTACGAATCATCCAGGTTAAATAAAAGATATGTTTACTGTACGGTCTTCATCCTACAATTTGCGCGGAAGTCATATCCTGGCCCTTCACAACCCAAAAACAACGGCTTACGGTCTGCACCCCTTTTCATACTTAGCTAGCAAAATATGGAGCTCTCCCCCAGACACTTACAAAACATTAAATTTTCTAAACTTCAAGCAGGAGATCCTCAGATATGAAGCTTTTCCGCAGTAGATCTACAAGTTACATTTCCCTCTGCATGCATAATGTTGCACATAGTTTATAAATAATATTGGAATTGTAAAATAGCATATTTTATTTTATTTTGGCTTATTTTCTAGAGGATATGAGTTCCACAGTAGATCTATAAGCTATATTTCCCTCTGCATGCATAGTGCTGTACATAGTTTATAAATAATATTGGAATTGTAAAATAGCATATTTTTTTATTATTTTGGCTTATTTTCTCGAAGATATGAGCTGCACAGTAGATCTATAAGTTATATTTCCCTCTGCATGCATAATGCTGTACATAGTTTATAAATAATATTGGAATTGTAATATAGCATATTTTATTTTATTTTAGCTTATTTTCTCGAAGATATAGCATATTTTATTTTATTTTAGCTTATTTTCTCGAAGATATTAGCTCTACAGCTACTTTGTAAATTTCGAGCATAAATGAAGTATATGCATGTATGTATATTTGTATGTAATTCAAATGGCAGCAATTGAAGCAATGCAGACCCTCCTGTAGCAAGTAACATGTTCTTTCGAGTCATTATATCATTTTGTTACACACAAATTGCCTTTTTCACCTGTTTATTTCTTTGACACACTTTTACGACAAGTAAAAGAGAGAGTGCCATTTTGTTACACACAAATTGCCTTTTTCACCTGTTTATTTCTTTGATAACACACTTTTACGACAAGTAAAAGAGAGAGTACAATTTTGTTACACACAAATTGCCTTTTTCACCTGTTTATTTCTTTGATAACACACTTTTACGACAAGTAAAAGAGAGAATGCCATCAATTAGAGATTGCAGAACTATCATTAATATACGAGTAATTCAGAAAACTATCAGGTGTGGTCAATTAAATATGCAACAAGTTGTACTTATTCTGAAGCAATCCAACAAGCAATCCGAATTCGCATACGATTAGTAATACACAGTCAACTCTCTCGGACACCTCTATATATAAGTTCGCATAGGATTAGTAATACACAGTCAACTCTCTCGGACACCTCTATATAAGTTCGCATAGGATTAGTAATACACAGTCAACTCTCTCGGACACCTCTATATAAGTTCGCATAGGATTAGTAATACACAGTCAACTCTCTCGGACACCTCTATATAAGACGGACAGCTGGTGCTGGTCCTGGCCGTTTCTTAGTCATTTTACTATAACTAAACTCTCTGTAAGACGGACACCTCTATAAGTCGAACAAAGGACGCTTTGAAATCTTCAACGGACACTTGCGAGGTGCTGAATGTGACCGCAAATTATGATGTAGGGAAGAAAACTTCTTAAATTACCAAGTACCCGAGACTCCTTTTTAACACCAGACGTTTAATTGACAGCTCTTATCTTGTCGGCGGAATACATACTTGTACGGTACAAGTTAAAATTAAATCAGACATTGTCTCATTGAAAAAATAACTTAGAGGTGACAACCGAATGGTATTGTAATCTAAAACAGTTATTTTCGTGTTTTCTTTGCTGATTTACAGCTTTCCCCACTGTTATCCCCTTGCTGCCTCCTCTTGCTGCTGGTTTTTCTTTCTTGATTCCTGGCCAAAGCGTCCTCAACTATCTTTCTTTCTTTCACAATGCGTTCACTTAGCCATTTCACAGCTAGCGAGTTCCCTTTAAATGAATACTGGCAAGGCACTTCTAGACCATAACCACCACCTCGATTTACTCTCTTTCCAGTCACCGTGCATGTTACAGTACTCGAGTTGATTTCCAAAAACTGGCTTACACAGCGTGAATAGGACAGCGGCACGTGGCCGACCGCACATAGTCATCTCGCATGCGTGACTGCAACCGCGTTTTTGTCCTTTTCATTCAGCGGTTCTCGCACGCAGTTCAAACTCTCGCCAACAGTGGGTGTCCATTCATCCTTATAAACGTGGTAGCCACGCACAAAGGAGTCAGTTAAAGCTATAATGATCTGTGGACATGTCAGCTCGTAATACAGTTTTGCATCCAAGTCCGTTCTTACATATATCTGCAGAAATCGATGTGTACATTAATGTCTGATGATCTGATGAATGCAAAGGGAGCAAAGAGAAATCATTTTATTCCTTGACAACGCAGGTTGTCACCCAGTTTCCCTGCAGGAAATGTTTTCAAACATAAAAGTTGTCTTTCTTCCTCCCAATACGACATCACGACTTCAACCTATCGATGCAGGCGTAATTAAGAATTTCAAAGTAAGGTACAAATTTGTTGTTTCGCGTGTGAACCGCAGACTAACAGCTCCATATATCGCCAAGGAAGTTGATGTTTTACAGGTAATAAGGTGGATCAAGCAGGCCTGGATGAGGTACCAGAAGAAATTGTTCAGAAGTGCTTTGACAAATGTGGATTTTCCAATGTGGTACAGAATAACGAGAGATCTGAGGAAGAAGAGGATCAAGAATTCGCAGAGCTTGTACGACGATTCCATCATGTGGGCTTCCTGTTAATACCACCCTCCCCAACTGGCGACAACGATTGAGGGATGAAACCCTCGATCTCTATCAAAAAGAGTCCGAGGAACCTGCCAGCAAAGTTGTAGTGGTCGCAGAAGAAGACGAAGAAGACCAAGATGTGGACTTTGAACCAAATGCTCCAACCATCAAATCCACTACAGAAGCTCTTAGACTGGTTGACGGCCTAAAGGAATTCGCTTCAACAACGCTGCAAGATGAAATCCTCGTATCAAAATTAAGCAGCGTTGGTCAGCGCTTTGAGGATTTTCAACTCTTGCACCTGAAACAATCCACGATCACAGATTTCTTTTCTTCCTAAGTCCATGCCCCGACCAAAGCCATGGCTTTCACCAATACATCTCGGAGCCTGGAACAGGCTACGAAAGACAGCGCAGAATGTACTGTTCACTGTTTGCACTCTAGTTAACCCATTAACTATTGATTGTAATACGACAAGAGATTCAATTTTACAAATATGTTTTTGTTCCAGTTTGTAGGCTTCGTTCAAGTAAATAACTTAAAACAAAGTTTAAACAGACGCGTATTCACTGTGCACAGGTTCAGCATGGTATTATCTTACAATTCCTGGGGTCATGTTACGCGGACTCTCTATAAGCCGGACACCTCTCTATAAGCCGGACACCTCTCTATAAGCCGGACACCTCTCTATAAGCCGGACACCTCTCTATAAGCCGGACACCTCTCTGAGACGGACAGCTGAGGCCGGTCCCGATGGTGTCTGTCTTAGAGAGAGTTGACTGTACCTTTTCCAACATAAACATGAAAAGCGCAGCGTAAACCTTTTGTGATAATAGCAAGATACAAAAGAACAAAAGTTGACCTACAAAATGCATATATAGCCCAGTGTAGCTGTGCATAGCCCTGTAGAGTTGTGTGTAGCTGTGTATAACCCCGTAGAGCTGTGGATAGCTGTCTATAACCCTGTAGAGCTGTGTATAGCCCTGTGTAGCTGTGTATAGCTCTTTGCAGCCCTGTATACCTGTGTATAGCTCTGTACAGCCCTGTATACCCGTATTTATTAAAAACTGAGTCATTGGATAATGCAATTCAAGACTTTTAATTGGCTTAGCCATTATGGTATATGAGCCAATATACCATAATCTAATATCTGTATATTGTAGCATCCGGTTTCTTCTTACAAAATAAAGTCTAGAAGATTTGTCTAATATCTTGGGGGCGTTTTTTTCAATAAAACAATTATTCCACGAGCGCGCGTTGGATATAAGATGATAGATAGCCAACGAGGCTCGTAGCGCCTCGTTGGCTATAATCATCTCATATCCAACAAGCGCGAGTGGAATAATTGTTAAATAGCTCTGTATAGCTGTGTTTAGCCCTGTAAAGATGGGTATTTCTGTATAACTGTGTATAGCTGTGTGTAGCTCTGTATAGCCGTGTATAGCCATGTATAGCTGTGTATAGCTCTGTATCGCTGTGTATACTAGCCGTGTATAGCTGTGTATAGCCATGTATAGCTGCGTATAGCTCTGTATAGCTGTGTATACTAGCCGTGTATAGCTCTGTATTGCCTTGTATAGCTGTGTAGACCTCTGTAGAGCTGTGTATAGCCCCGTATAGCTGTGTTTAGCCCTGTCTAGCTGTGTATAGCCCTGTATAGCTGTGTATAGCCCTGTATAGCTGTGTATAGCTGTGTATAGCTGTGTATAGCCATGTATAGCTGTGTATAGCTGTGTATACTAGCCGTGTATAGCTGTGTATTGCCTTGTATAGCTGTGTAGACCTCTGTATAGCTGGTTATAGCCCCGTATAGCTGTGTTTAGCCCTGTATAGCTGTGTATAGCCCTGTATAGCTGTGTATAGCCCCGTATAGCTGTGTATGGCCCCGTATAGCTGTGTATAGCCCTGTATAGCTGTGTATAGCTGTGTATAGCCCTGTATAATCGAATATAGTCCTGTATAGCTGTGTATGGCTGTGTAAAGCTGTGTATAGCCCTGTACAGCTGTGTATAGCTATGTATGTCCTTGTACAGCTGTTTATAGCTATGTATAGCTGTGTATAGCGGTGTATAGCTATGCATAGCCCTGTATAGCTGAACATAACCCTGTATCGCTCTGTATAGCTGTGTATAGCCCTTTATAGCAGTGCATAGCTCGGTATAGCTGTGTATAGCTGTATATAGCTCGGTACAGCTGTGTATAGCGCTGTATAGCTGTATATAGCCCTGTATAGCTGTGTTAAGCTCAGGTATAGTGTATAGCTGTGTATAGCCGTGTAGAGCTGTGCGTAGCCTCGTATAGCTGTGTATAACCTCGTATAGCTGTGTATAACTGTGTATAGCTGTGAATAGCTGTGTATAGCTCTATATAGCTCTGTATAGCTATGTATAGCTGTGTATAGCTCTATATAACTGTGTAGAGCCCCGTATAGCTATGTATGGCTCTGTATAACTGTGTATAGCTGTGTAGAGCCCTGAATAGTAGTGTATAGCCCTTTATAGCAGTGTATAGCCATGTATAGCTGTGTATAGCCCTGTATAGCTGTGTATAGCCCTGTATAGCTCGGTATAGCTATGTATAGCCCTGTACAGCTGTGTATAGCTGTGCATAGCCCTATATAGCTGAGCATAGCCCTGTATAGCTCTATATAGCTCTGTATAGTTCTGTATAGCCCTTTATAGCTGTGTATAGCTCCGTATAGCTGTGTCTAGCCCTGTATAGCTGTATTTAGCTCGGTATAGCTGTGTATAGCGCTGTATAGCTGTATATAGCTCTGTATAGCTGTGTTTAGCTCTGTGTAGCTGAGTATATTCGTGCATAGCTGTGTATAGCCGTGTATAGCTGTGGTCTTGTATAGCTGTGTATAGCTTTGTATAGCTCTGAATAGCTTTGTATAGCTGAATGATAGCTCTGTATAGCCCCATAAAGCTGTATATAGCCCTATATAGCTGAATATAGCCGTGTATAGCTGTGTATAGCCCTGTATAACCCTATATAGCTGTATATAGCCATGTATAGCCCTATATAACTGTATTTAGCCAAATATAGCCGTGTTTAGCTGTGTATAGCTGTATATAGCCGTGTATAGCCTAATATAGCTGTATATAGCCCTATAAAGCTGTATATAGCTCTGTATTAAACGAACGTATCATGTAAATGTAGTGTTAGGACATCTTATGTATGTTAAGTAAATGAAATTTTATCTATTGGGACATAAAACGTACCTACCAAAGTAATTGGGGGGCCCACTTACCAACAAATGAGCCCGCGCTCTAAGTCTAAATAACTTTCTGTGATACTCTCCGTCGATTTTAACAGGTCCCCGTTGTTCAAAGGTTGGATAACGCTACCCCCAGAATAAAACTCTATCCTGTGTGAACGCTATATGTTTTGCAAACACCTATTCGCCGGATAATAATTTATACGTTGGATCGTGTTATCCGTCTTTTATACAACTGGGCCCAGGTGGAAATGTTCTCTTGTTTTGGGTTTATGACACGCAATCAAAATGCCCTCTTGAATGCCTCAAATATTAGTCTTAACACAAAAGGCAATCAGTAATCATTTGTTCACTTTATTATTTAATCATTTCATATTTTGCTTTTAAGTTAGTAGTCTGCACCACTTTCTTACAAATTGAATTCTTTAAATCATTTAAAATCCTAACCCTTCTGTGTATATTAAAGCAGCTTATTACCTCCCGCGGAATTTTAAAAAAAGTCTGTACGTTATATAATGTACAATTAAGTTTCGTCGATACCGTGTCTTAGTTTAATACGTTATCTACTTATTACTTTCGAATTTGACTATATTGGTTATATCTGAGTAACACTCGCTAGTTCTCTATATTATCATTCAATACTGCAAAAATGTCCACTGCGATACACAATTGACAACGCTCCTCCAAGCGACTTTAAGGAGGATTGTGTTTGCTGTTTGTTCCTCTACTGAGATCATCTCAGCCAGACAGGAGTGAAACCCAAAACAATCGTCAAGTGCTTGACCAGCTTTTCCCGCGCTTGCCATCGGCCACTGTTTCCCGCGCTTGCCACCGGCCGCCGTTTCCCACAGTTGCCTCCGGTCGCCGTTTTCCCGCACTTGCCACCGGACGCCTTTTTCCCGCGCTTGCCACCGGCCGCTTTTTTCCCGCGCACGTGGCTCGGCTCTGCGCCTTTTCCCACTCATTCCATCAAACACCATCTCCACTTTACTGTTACGTCTAACTGGTTAATAAAACATACATTCGCACGACCCATTCTCTGAACGGTTCCGTGCTGGTTACGGCTGACGTCGACTTAGCAATTTTCTTTAAACTCTAAAAGCGACAAAATCTCATATCTAATCGAATTTTAGAGAACTGTCGCGCGTAGTAAGTGTATAAAACAATGCTAAGACAAATGTTTCAACCATCGTCAAATAAAATCTTGAACTAGAAGAGTTCATCCTGAAGAGTTCAGCCACTAAAGAAATGCTGAACGTCATGCCCGGGCTGTTGTTGCGCTTGCTGTCCTTGGCCCCAGTCTCTTCGCACGTACAGGTCTTCGTGATCCCTAGGCCTAGGGTGTCCACGCTGGGAAGTGCTACCAGCCCCAGACCCTTGTACGCCATACTGAACCAGTTCATGGCCCCCTGTGAAAGAAACAGGTTTTGTTAGAGTCAAGGTGAACTGAATATCAATACTTCAAATAATTTTTGGTCCCAACGTTTTAATCTTGTCCATCCTTAGCCATACTAGTTCATTCCTGGTTTTCACTGAAGTCTGTTCCCACCGAAACAATATTTTACAGTCATCCTCAAACTCACGGTAGTCAGTAGAAACCTGACTACAACGGCAATCATTTTGAGTATTGCGAAACAAAATGCCTGCTGCAGAAAGTACAAAACAGGTCCACTTTTCAAATAAGATTGCGAAGAAGATTTCATCGTTTCTCGACGCGAACTTCAAGGCCCAATCCAGTTTCCTGTACTTTCCAAACCTGGAAATGTTTAAGAAATGAATAAATAAACGTTTTATACCATGAGACGAACTTTGTCCAACTCCAGGAAGAGGGCTGGCAGCCGCTCGGTCTGCCAAGACATCCAGTGGATCCTAAAAGCAAAAAAACAAACACATGAAGTAGGAAATAAGACAATGACGCACGGAGATGTTATTGGCCCTGTATTTACCGACTTTTACTGAGACAAACCTCCGCGATACGAGATGACTGGAATTTCTGCTTGGAATTAATGATTGCAATTTTCTGTTCCAATTGCAGAACATCAACAAAAGTGGAAAACGAATATTTTACAAAGAGGGAGTTATTTGGTAGATGATACGAATTTGGAAACGTGAAACCAATGCCCTTGGGATCTCGTGGCTCGTAGCTCTTACATTGAGCTGCGGTAAAATTTTTGACTTCTAACTACAATTTATATCAGTGGACTTCCAGTACCTGCCCTGGGGCTCCTGGCGCTCCTTCGTGGCCAAAAACATCATAAAATAAGCTATTATCCAAGATCATTGGGTGATTTGCAAGCTGGTATTGAATATTTTCAAGCATCTGTGAGTTGTAATCCACTTGTTCACCGATGAAATTTCTGCAAACAAAGAAAAACCATTTGGTTGGCAGAGAGCAACTTTTCTGGAACTGTTAGTATTATTCAAGTAAAGTTTACAGTTATCAGAATGTTATCCTTACAGAGTCTACCGAGACGGATAAAGAAAGTAAAGAACTTTCCACATTGATCAAAGCTTTGTACTTAATGAAACAAACTCGTTTGCTAGAGAATGCTATTCTAATGTAATGTAATGTCTCACAATTGTTCTTAAACGAAATAAAAGGGGGAGATATGAGAGCTCTCGAGTATAAGAGCATTGTGATTGGTTAGTTTATGACATCTACCAATATCCCAAGCTCTCAGTTCGAATCTTCATTGGTTTCTTTCCTTATAAACTGGCCAGCTTTGTGCAAGTGCGCGTAAAAGTGGTTTGAAAGTACTACAGGCTAAGTGCTTTTAGTGTCTACAATCTACATTTTTTCCATGAGATCAAAGTATTTTCTTTATAATGCGTGAAAGTAGTCTTTAAACACGACTATACCTCACTGAATTGATTATCTTCCTGAAAAAGCCTCCATATTAAAGAGATGTTTGCTAAATGCCTACAACAAAGAATTACCAACATGCCTGACAAATTGATTATGGCCAACATTACTTTGCTTTTTTTCATTCGATAATGAAATCTCCCCAGAAAAGTGGTCCTAAGCTAGGATCATTCTTCAACCTTTTGTATTATCTTCAAAGCCACAATTGGTATCATTTAAACGTAAAGTTTAATAGAGGAACTGTCTGCCCTAAATGTCACTTGTTCAATCATTTATCATCATTCTTCAACATAGTTATGATAAATAATTACAACAGTTGTGGTGACATTATCTTTCTACATTATCATCCTTACAAGGCTGCTATATTAACTGGATAATCAGTAATACTAGTGGGTAGAAGTTAAAGAGCTTTGAGCAATATCACTTTGAGCTCTGATGCAATATCACTCAGATTTAGCTGCTAAAATCACAAAGGCATGGTAAACTGTCTATAATAAAAGAGTGCTTTTTTATCGCCTGTTCAGGCAGCAACTTAAAAAAATTTGAAATACAGCAATGTGACCTCAACAATTCTACAAAATCCTCTCCAATAAAGGTTGAGCACTACTGAGATGATTGATTTTGGATCACATCCCACTCTGAGCCTTTCCCACAAGCTGAAGTCATCAAAATAGATGTAAATAATTGACCAGGATACAAATATCTGTCAATGGAAGAAGACCCCATTTTTTATTGGAGGTAAATTTACATGATTTCCCCTCTCACATGAAAAAAAATATCCACAATTTTTTATGGAGGGAGATTTAGCAAATGCTAAAAGCAGACAGGGGGATTTGTTTTATATCTTAGAGAGTTGGCATATACTCTAATGATCACAGAACCTTTGTTCATTTGTAAAAACTTTCTGATCTACCTAGCCATTGATTCAATTATTTATCATTACGGTATTCAAAACACTGTAATAATAAAAATCTCGTCAGTGGATCTACAAAATGACACTACCTGTCTGTGCCCATATCTTCCTGAGAAATTCTGCGCATCAAAGGAATATTTCTTAAATTGTGCTCATCGTACGGTTGAGAAGGTTCCATGACATGAGTTGGGTGAACAACAGTTGTCTGATTCTGCTCCTCTGGAAAAGTCACCACGCCTGTTGAAAAACATGGCTGTACCACTGAAGCTTGTGGGTATGTTGGTGCTGAAAAAGAAAAACGAAACAAAAATGACCTAAAGACTTTTTGACTTCAGATAGAATTGATCATTTTGAATTGAAGCTTTAACCTTAACCTTGACCATTTACACCCTAACATCAGTATGCATATTCTCCATATTGTTCTCCATACATTTTAAAAGGTGCTAACAAGGAGAATTTGTTTCACAATCAGGAGCTTCTTTACTAGGTGATCATTTCCTTTATTCTTGTGACCTTTATGTTTCCTTTGAGAGTGACGCTGTAAAGGAAATTAAGGCTTCAGTGTGTATGTTCCTCAGACTCTAGGGGTACAGTATTTTCTGTTAATTAATTACCTGCTGATGACACAGGACTGGACACAATAGGCTGTGAGGATGGTACAGATTCCTCTGGAAATCTGACAACTGGTCTAGCATGTGAGATATTGTCCTCATCTGGTAAAGCAGTAATCAATGGCCCACTAGTGGCTTCAAAGGGTTACAAAAAGACAATGGAAAAGAGGTTAACATCAATAATAACAATAGTAGTTTAAAAACAAGTAAATAAGCTTGTCGTTGTGTTAAAAACAAAATTTATCAATATTCAATTTTAAACTTACAAGGAATGCTTGTGGAAGGTGTGTTTGAGATATCAGATATTGTGAGTGTCTGTGTGCTCGGCTAAAAGAACACAAAAAAATAATAATCATCAATTAAATAAACTTCAAGTCAAGATAACTTTCTGCAGTTATTTCTTTCTGTAGTAATCTTCATAGATTCTCAATCAAAATTTTCAATAATAGCTGGTTTGTCACAAGACCTACTGCTTGTAATCAGCTGACAACCTCTTTACAGGCTTTAAATAAACTTTGTCAGACTGATTGCAGTATCAAACTCCTGAATTTGTTTAATTAAATCAGATGAATTCGAAGAAAATATAAAGTATGATCAACATTGACAGAAAACAATACGAAAGAAAACAGATCTGTGAAAACATTAAATCTAAAAATTTTCAGAACAAACATGCCAGTGGACTCCAGTAGCATTATCAAGCCTTTTAGGCTCAGGATAAATAATTACAACCTGCCTACCTGCCTGAGACAAAAAGAGAAGCTAAAATAGTTTTTTAATGGGCTGTAATTCTCCACAGTCCCCTTAAAAAAAATTATCTTTGGTTACAGACTGAGATGTATAAAGTACATGAATGTTGACATAAACATTTGTGAAATCAAAGGGGCTGACAAATGTTCCCTCTGAAAACTTGACAAAAGATTTCCTTCTTCATCAAAAACTCACTCTTTGAGCAGAATAACTTGGTGGTGGCTGGCCACTGCTGGGACCTGATGCATCTCTGTACTCGTATCTTCCTCTCTTCGATGACTGCTCTTCTGTGCTGTCTTGTAACATCAGTCTGCAAGGAGCAGATGAAAGATTGAAGTTAATCATTTGCAAAAATGTCAGTGGAAGAAAAAAAAAAGTTTTCCCCAAAAGGAGCAAAATCTTAAGCCTTCCTACTTTTTAGTGTGATGTTCTACAGCACATCTAAAGAGAACTCAGGTGAGTTGCATTAGATACTAACTTCAAAGGTAAGAGCTGGTCTTAAAAAAATATCTATAATTGTAATATCTGTATGTGGTAAGAATTGTGAATGACCAACAAAAAGCAAAACTTTCCATGCATAATGGAACCTAATTGGGAAAATACGAAATGTGAATGAACTTTAACACCCGGGTTAAGGCACCAAAAATAATACTTACCGTTTGCGGTTTGCCAGCTTGTCATTTTGATAAATTAGTCGCATCAAATACTGGAACAACTGCAATTTAAAATCCTATACATTATCAAACATCACAATAGCTTATAAACAGACAAGGTAATAAACATCTCTTCTTAAAATTTAAATTGTAGTAATATTGTAGTAATGGAATCTCTTTAGTTTATTGTAAAATCTCTTTAGTTTATTGTGGTAATCAAACTTTTTTAGCTTGCAATGTGTAGTATTTACTTATTTATTTCTAATACCTGCCAAGACTAGCTAATGCTATACGTGGGTTGTGTAAATTTGCTTGTAATGTTCTGTAAAATAATAAACAACAACAAACAACAATTGTTTTTTAATCAATTCTTGACTCGTTTTTTCAGTCCCTCTCCTCACCTTGTTTACAATCTGCTGTTGCCTTTGATGTTTTTGTCGCAACTCTACCAGCTCATTCCACAATGTAACATTTTCTCTGTAAACAGGAAAGAGAAACAATGTTTGTATCATCACTTAACTACCTCTATTATAGTACTTGTTTGTAAAACAAGCTAAAGGAGATAATTTGCTTATCTCTAAAGCTGCTAGACTTGTAATTATTTCAGTAACATATACAGCAATTTATTTCCAGCAAGTTATTAGCACTATGTTCACAAGAAATTCCTGTTGCTGCTAGAAAAATAGTGATCAGATGGTCACCTCTTAATCTGATCAAGTTTCACTGTCATTTCATCTTGTCTCCCTTTCATATCTTGAACATCATTTAGCACTTTAGACACATCCTCAGACTTCATTTTCTTTTCCTCGGGTGTTGCCTACAGAATAAATGCAACAAATGTAATTATCTCCTAGTTAACAAGGCTTCTGACTATGTGTGGATATCATTGAGAAGTTCTCTCAAATTGTCTAAAAGCAGTTGGCACAAAAGCTAGCTGACGGTAGCCCTAGTGAACATTGATTCAAATATACCTGATTAACACAAATTTGATTGACATTGAAAACCACACTGTTCATTCAATAACACAAGAAACTGCTAGTACTCATACTTTGAGGGTGAAACTCGTGTAAATAATCACAATAGTATTGTTTCAAATTGAACCAACAGCACAAGCAGCAAGCATTTTTCCCAGCCACACATTTCTGTAGCACTGGCTACCTGAATCAGTGAAATACCTGTCTAAGCAAAATTACAACCTTTGCTAGCTTGTCTGTTTTTTATAGCTGGTGAACTAACAAACAAACTCAACAGAGAACACCTCATCACAAAGAAACCTGTCTGCTTGCTCTTAAAGCTAATTCACAAAATATCCAACCAATCTCAGACCTTAAAAGCCTAAATTGGAAAAGTCATATTCATTGGACAGGAAAAAAGTTTAATATGAAGGACACTTCAAAAAATCATTGTAGATTTTCTAGTGGTGCCTGCAACTCAGTTAGTACTGTGGTGGCTGTATCATTGAATCAAACTCTGGACAAGAGCCTTGGGAACAAGGCTCCAGGCAACAACCCAGTTAAGAGCTTACAACCTCCACAAATATCAGTCAAGTACCTCGCATGTACTCTCTAGGGTTTATGCAAATTAAGGTAAAAAATTACAGGGAAAACAAACCACCTCTTCAAGTTTGTACAAACCTTTCTTTTGACATTCTCAAGTAATTCAGGATGATATTTGTTGAAATTGTTATTGAAAAATTCCCATTCGTCTTTCTCAGATCTAAGACCTCCTTGTTCAGCACCAATTACTTTACGGAATCCATCTGATCAAAATTTAACACAAAAATAACAATTAATCATCTAGTCAGGTGTGGCAATTTTGATTATGCAACCTACCATGTGCTACAGCCATTTCAATATTGTGCAAACCTCATTAAGTTTATGCAGCTGAAGTAAACAATCTACTTTGAACGACCAATCTAGACTGAACTCTTAAACTTGAATGCTGTAGTATTTTCTGTTTTTCTTAGAAGAGCACGGGGAACTGATGAGCTGAAAAGCTAATAACAAGAATGTCAAAATTTGTTCTTCCATTTACCTGACAACATTCTTGAACCCCCTTGGAAAGTTTAGTTTCTCTCTAAGAATAGCAATTATTTAACTGTTAAGGGAGGAAACAAGAGGTGGGCTTTGTGCATGTGCTGATTTGGTAGGTACTGAGAAAATGTTCACTTCAAATAATTGTTCAAGGCATAGTCCACATAACTATTTAGGTTTCACTCCCAATTACGAAATACAACAAACTGAAAGTACATTCATAAAGAAAATCAATCGATTTCGGACCCAAGAAATTTCTTCAGATCTGCTTTTGTTTGAAAACGAGGAAAAAAAAAAACAACCCTATGAACAGACTGAACAGAAAGGTCAGTATCATATTTTTTGAAAAAATAATTGCATCGACTTATAGCTAACTGAAAAGATTTTGAAAAGGCAGCCTAGGCGAACCTCTTGTTGTAGGGGAAACCTTGTGCATTTCGTACATTGGCACGATCAATTTCAACCCCAAATCGACGTTGCCTACCATACAAATGTTATGCATTGTTATTTCCTGTAAACATTTTACTATTGCACCTGAGATTCACATAAGCAAAAGCGGAAAAATCCTAGAAAGTACAAACACGTAGGCACAGAAATTGATCAAACTCTGTTAGAAGCTATCAATCAATTAAACCGGAAAGCTACCTTCATGTAAGTAGCTAAGCATAACTCTGCGTCTTCGCCCACGCCGTAATAAATACAGGGAAAATAATAGGAATACAAATTCACACATTACGCACATTCTTTTGAATAAAGGTAATAGCTCAGATTCTATTTCAAAGAAATCTAAAAGTGGGCCGCAAGCTGTTCGCAAGATTCTTCATGGATATTAAGGTATACGTAGTAACTCGAAATCGATGTATGTTGAGGATGCTGAAACTATCAAACCTTGAAAACCGAAACTCTTGAATACAGGAAGATAATCAAAAGCCACAAGACCCAGTGAATTATTTTTAAACATATGGTACTTACACATATTCAGCTGGCGGACGAAGCTTGCAAAGTTGTTGTGTTTGAAATACTTTGGAAGTATCTCGCGTGCAAAAGTAGCTTGATCGTGTACCAGAAATCCGGTTCCATTCTACAAGGAAAAAAATCGTAAGGTCGAAATCTTCGTTTAAGCCTCAATTATCGAGGAAAAGGATTTTATTTACTCGTTGCAAGAGTATCGGGTAGAGATCTGTGGTAAATAAGCCAAAGAATTTGTCGCGAAGCGATTGTAGTGAAAGAAAGATTTTCCACCTTGTTCCACGAAATGTGTTCTTCATATTGTGGATCTTCAACCAACTTCCACAATTTCACCAAAAAAGCCGGGACATTAGATGGAATACCACTCGAATCTCCGTCTCCAGTCTTCATCGGCATTTCTTTTCTAAAATCACACCAGACAATAAAGCTTTCTCGCAGGTTACGTGCTGAAAAACAAGCGTAACTTATCAGGCGGTTCACAGATCAGCCATATTCCTCAATCCCCCGCGCGCAAGCTTTATATCCCCTGAGACTTCCCAGTACGCTGGGGCCTGGGACGGTTCACAGTGGGCGTCTTTGACCTTCAGAGAAGTAAACAGCTTTTCCGCAGCATTGCGGTGAATGTGAAATGTCAATTGATGTTCTATATTTAGAAATTCAAATCTTCTAGTCTAAATCGGCCAAAGAATCTTTCTAAAACTACGGTTCAGTCTGTGACCTAGGCGGGTGCCTTAGTTGACGTCATTGGGGCTGGTTGTCATGAGAACAGAGGGGCAAATAATCAAACGGTCTGGATCGAGAACGTTCTACACTGTCCTCGGCCCACGTTTTCCCGTCACTGAGTGTTCCAGAGAATGTATCTGAATCTACATATTTAACATAAATTTGCAAAGAGTTTGTTGACTTTCAGAAGAGTTGAGGCCATAAAAATGTCTTGATTTTCCAGAAGATTGATGGGGAAAAGTGCTTTTCCAGAAGGTGTAATAAGTAAAATGTCCCTTCCTCGCCACTACTGTTTTTCTCTGGTCTGAGTCGTGCACAATCGCTCTGTTCAACTCTGTCACGCGAGAAATTCCTTGTGATAATGTCAATGTATTCAATATTGTCACTGAAGTGAAAGGAAACTTATCAAATAAATTAAAATAATCCCCGGTTTTGTGAAAGGCTAGTGTTCCAATTTCTAACGTCCCCATTATCAACGAATAACAAAAACATCCATTTTCAGTCACGAAAAAAAATTGGGTGTAAATTCTGTAAGTGTATTCTGGAAAATGTTTTTCTCTTTTTTTACGATTAAAATCAAACACCAATACAGAACGGGGTTTTATCACGGTATTATGCAAATTTGCACAATTCTTTCCGGAAGTGAAATAAACACCGCGATATAATAGCTAACTTCGTAAGTCACGCAAGCCGAAGGTTCTCGAACGTTCATCGCCCCTCGTAACGCGTGTTGTTGTTAACAGAACGTTCTAGAACGTTTTCTGTCAGTCGAACTCTTCCGAAAACTACGTCATACAGTTGATGAGTAACAGCGTGAAAGGTTAATCGATAAGAAGTGTTTTTGTCGAACGAAAAACATCGTACGATTGAAAAATATTACAAAGCATTTCGGGACTAAATCGACATGAATTCGAAAGTAAGGTGGTTTTCAACATATTTTTGACAGTCAAAAAAGTATTCATCACATTTGTGACATTCGTGCATCATACGTATTGTAGATGAATATGTGTCAATACTGTCTGGAAATTAAATAAAGGCGAAATGTGAAATGGTCGATTGAATAATGACATTAAAAAACTAACAGTTTGTTACGAATTCTGTTAGCTTAGAAACGCCTTTTTACTTTGGATGTCAGGTGATCTGACTTCCTCGATCGACAAATAAATTTGGGAAAAATTAGCTTAAATCGAAACGTCTATCTAACATTTTGTCGGAAAACTTCAATTTAAAGTGCTTTCTTAAATCAGATTACTACAAGCGACAAATTTATGAATGACCCAACAAGATGGAAAGTACGTTGCGCTCGAAAGCACGTCTATGTAAACATTTTCCACTCAAAATTTCCAGACTTTTTCCCTTTTAAATTTGATATTTTATTACACATAGTATATTTCTAAAGACTTTAAAAATAAATTACCGACGATACGGTTAAAAAATGTCTTAAGATAACTGTACCTGTTGCGAGAAGTTTCTCTGTTATCCTATCTTTAGAGTGGGCGCGTATGTTTGGACACGAAAACGTCACAACTGTTACGTAATTATCCTAATCATTTTATAAAATCTTCGAGATTTTGCGGGGTGCTTCTGATTTTTCATAATATGAACAGCAACTCTTTGCCAACAGTTGGCAGAATGTACACGCGGAGATAATTTGTTAGAATTTGCAGTGCGCGAGTCGACCCAAAGAACATGAGAGGTGAGTGCTTCTCAAAGGCCATACGGTGGCCCATGTGCCCATTGATTTTGAAATCGAACCCGTAGATAAGGGGATATTTTTTATTTCATACAAGCACGATTTGTCATCAGAGGTGCGGTACTCACGTACACGATGCTATCTTTGAGGTGGATATTTACAAACGTGATTTATTCGCGACGTGAAAACAAACTCTCGCGTGTTATTCGCTATAGTAACGCTGATGTGCAGCAACCATATATGACTAGCCATGGATTACGGTTAGGAGGGAGTAATCGTTTTTTTTTTTTCAGGTATCGGTCAAAACTTTGTAAACAATTAAATTGATTTACATGTATATTTAAGCCTGACAAAATTGGCTGAAGTTATTTAGCAAGGTCCAAATTAAAATTTGTGTAGATTATCAAAAGAACTACTGGATGCTCTGTGTAAATTGCAGTACGAGTGTTGGTCAACTATTTTAGCGGGTCCAGTATCATGTATGGACCGGATGGTTATTTTCTCCTTCAAAATTTTTTTTTTATCTTACTGAATTGAAAATGCGAAAGCCTCTTCGGTAAGGGAGCCTAAAATCAGCTAATTTTTCTCATCATCATTCTACTGGACTACACAAGTAAACCTTGCATTGTTAGGTCACATGGACAGAAGCACAAACCCAAGTTAACAAGAGTATTTTGACATGTGTAGCAGTTTAACTTTCCAGGGGCACAGGTTACTGGCTTCAACTCCACAAGAACCGAAGGAAGGGGTGACATCCCTGCTTCTTGTATACTCCTATCAGGAACTTGAGGTGAGCCTTAATTTCTTATTGAGGAGAGTTTGAGAGCTCACAGTAAACTAAACGTATTATATGTCTGTATACATTTGATATAATCTTTATTTCACAAAGTTTGAAAAGGGATGTTTTTTAAAGAGTAAACCATAGTTTCTAGGCTAACCGATGATGATAAATACATTCCTGTTTGTGAAGTGAGAACTACCCGGCTAAACTTGTTTTGACTGATTCGTGTATTTTTAGTACGCAGACTTGAGAGTGTATAGCCCTAACCTATCATAACAAAGAGGCTTTCAAAGTCGCTCGCTGTTTCGCTAAAGTCGATCAGATTGTTGTTCATATTTAGGAGGGTTATCCTGCGTTTAAAATACCGGAGAAGTTTGATTTGGAGCTCAGAGGGATAGTTTGCTATGAATAATTCATGCATGAACAATGAGTAGGGTGCATCAAAGGACTTTTCGTTTACCTTCCTCCTTAAGCTAAAATTCCGCCTTTAATACGAGATTTTTTCATAGATGCCGAGCAGAAAAAAAAAAAAAAAAAAAAGCCCGGAGGCCCTGTGCGTTAATGCTTTTTTGTAGTCGTTTTGGAGCACTGTTATGCGTGGTTTTATTCGAAGCTCGAAGCTTAAGGTGTGTCGCAGGCTATATTTAGAACGTTTGAGGGTTTTAAGAGGCTCTTGCTCGATGGGACTTTACTCTTAAAAGATTTTGAGTTCGTTATTGCTTCACGATGTATTGTGCGACAGATTCCGGAAAAAAAAATCTCTTTCTTTCGCGTATGTCTTTGTTTCCTTGTGCGAGAGTAACCGTGATCGTCTCAGTGAGCACCGTATCAAATTGTGTTCTATTCGATAAGATCTTATAATTTTCCATGCTGTTATAATAAGGGAGTAAACATATACGTCTGCCAGCTAAACTTGCTGTAAGTCTGACTGAGATTCGAAGATGCAACCGAGCTGTGTTTGATTTTGTGGAAGAATGTCGTAAACTGAATGATTCTTAATGAGATAATAAGAACTCTGTCGAAAATTATACTTGAACTCGAAGCGACTAAAATGAAGCCAACTGTGTTCTGCAAGTTTAGCAGGGAGTTGTCAAATATTTGCCTCGTCGATTTCGCTTCGATGGAGCATTCGAATTTTGTATCCGGAGTTCTTCGCTATGTGTGTATTAGTGTTAGATGTCTTCTCCCAGACGACAAATCCCGGCCCCTTGCAATTGTACTTTTCTCTCTTCCAGTGATGACCGCTTAAGCACTTGAATTCGTTAGCTACGAGCTGCTTCAAAGCATCCCTGATGAGATTTTGGTAATAGGTTAGCCTTAACTGAGTCTTTGTAATGAACGGTCGAAATTTAGCGAGGCCTTACATACAGGGGAGAGCGATCGGTTTGTAAGACTGCGGTATGTTTGGATGTTTTACACGATTTTGCTGCAGTGTTTTAGTTCCGTGCGGCTAGTACATGCCGCTGTCGCTCAAAATTACAAGTATACACTTCTAATCGGAAAATTTCAGGTGTTATCTCTCCGAGGCCGCATAAATGATACTTACCTAGCGAGTAAAGTGACTTCTGTCCCCTCGTGCGCTCTAGAACAATCTGTGTCTCGTTGCCTACACGTACACGACGCTAGCCAGCATACACGCTATCACACTAATGTGACGCAGACGCAGTAAAGAGTCTGGGGGTTAATTGATGCTACTCACCTGAAACATGAAGGGCTTCTTTTTTAAAGCAACCTCTGTTAAACAGTTGATGACTCATGGTATGTTCAAGTTAATAAGTGAAATTGCTTGCAGTGATAAAGTTAAAATGTAAGGTAGTTTTCATCGCTTTGGTGAAACATTAAAACTTCAGGTCTCTGCGTTTTTACAAGTAGGATGCGAAGCACAATTCAAAACTCTTAGACTAAAATGAAGAGAACGGTACCTATTTCAAAAGAACAACCTCATTCAATCATTTGCGTGAATTCCGATACTTGCTAAAAAGATTCGCGGTCCAGTTTGTATCATTCTTGCCGCACTTGTCTCTAAATTTATTCCCCTTGTGTTATAAGCGCCGCCAAACAATCAGGATTTCTGCAGCTGCCTAAAAGGTCGTGATGTACACAAAATGCCTCGAACTTTCAGACACGCTTGCTTTTACGATGAACACACTATTCAGCAAAGAACCGAGTTCCCAAATCCATTTATATATAAATCTACGAAGACCATTCTGTGCATTGTGAGTTTGTTTGGGGTCTTAACCTTTAGGAAAACGGGTTTTAACGCAGCATATTAAAAACTTGGTATCAGCGGAAATATAAAAATGGAAGAAGAAGCGAATGACCTTGGCTAGGTTATAAATATCATTAAAAAAACCCTTATTTAACGGTTGATAAACAGATTAGTTTTGGGTAATAAATATGTTTGAAATTAAACGTAGGATGCAAGAACAATATTTTCTAATGCAGTAAATGGCTTGAACCCGGGGGTAACATGTGAAGGTGTAGTCTGATCGTCCGGGTGAGTGTAGTCCTGAGAAGGACTGTAGTCGGTGGTAGTGACTGACGTTTCGACAACCTGTGCGGCGGAAGTCATCATCAGAGTCAAGTGAATGATTGTTGTCAGTAGAAAGACTGACAACAATCATTCACTTGACTCTGATGATGACTTCCGCCGCACAGGTTGTCGAAACGTCAGTCACTACCACCGACAACAGTCCTTCTCAGGACTACACTCACCTGGACGATCAGACTACACCTTCAAATATTTTCTAAAGAATTTCCCAGAATCTATCTAGGGTGTACTTCATTTCGTAACAAAACTAAAAGGATCAGAAAACAATTCCACACGAGGGTACTAATTGATTTCTTCTCAGCTGTTACTGAAATATTTTTCCATAATAGTTTCAGTTTTTGTACAGCATTTGGAAAGGCTGGTAATTGTAACTCAAACATGAAATTACAAAGAAAGACTAAACTCGAAATCCAAGTTCTGGAGCGAAGATGCTGCGACCTGTTTCAGCCTGCCATCTTGAAGTGAGTCTCAGCACAAATGCAAACTGGCAAAGTCGCTATGTAGAAGCTATGTTGTAGTGAGTTGGCTACTTTACCACGATTTTACCCAGGGGCTTCCATGAAAACCGGTTTTCGGCGGCCGTGTACGACGGACCACAAATCAGACCTTTTATCAAGTTCTGTTTAACCTGCAAGCACAGGGCAGGTTCTCGTGTTTCGCCCCAAGGCCTCCGGCTTTTCATAACACAGTCACCTATTACGCCATCTCCAGCCGCTTACAGAAAAGGTTGTGGAAACCCTCCTTTTACTGTAAAACGGCCTGTGAAAGATGGGCTTACTCCTCAACAAAAGATGCCACGAGATTATGACTGCTGAAGAATATCTTTTCACGCCAAATTACTGATAACCTCACACAACTCAGTCTAGTTCCTTCCCATAGAACTTAAGTTACGTACCACAATTTTCATACGGAACATGAACACTACCTGATTACATGTTAGGCTTAACATGGAACTGAGTGATGAGTGAGTTCAAGCCAGATTCATGACGACAAAGAGAATTAACGGTACTTTTTACAAAGAAAAACGTCCGATACATCATGTGGAGGCTTCAAGGATATAACATCGTTTTTCTGCAGACAAATACTTGTTATAAGACTTGTTTCATATCTGGTTTTAGGTTTTTTTTCATTCCCCATTTAACATTAAAACTGACATATAGAAGAATAATAGTTATCGAACATATATCTAGGTATGATAATCTTTGTCACAGTGTGTATGTTAATTGAGTTGCCTGTGATGAATTCTTGGAAGATGGACTGAGAAGGAGGTGAGATAAACTTTATTTCAGTCGGTCATGATTTCAATCGTTTGTTAACGTCTGAAGATTCTTTCCTTTTTTAAGATTGTGTTCTCTTGTTTATATAGCGCCAGTTTAAGTGCTTATTTTCTCAGCCAGTTTCAGTCAAGTTTGTATTCCATTCATTGCTGTATAACACATCATTTTAGTCCTACAACTTAGCACAAGAAGCATCGCATTGTTATTCATGGTAACCAACAAAGTAAATAAAGATTTATTTGTTCTGTGAAAAAACAGAGTGAATTTCTTTGACTTTAAGTTCGATATAATTTGTCAATAATTTTACTGTAACCAAATCAGTTCTGGGCTAGCTAGTACCCCCTTGAAACTGATGGTTTTGTAAAATAAAAGTGAAAACTGGGAAATCATCGGTGAAATTGTCTTGATAATCTCCTTCACAAACACACCTTACTAAGTGAACGGTATAACTCTTCTTTATCCTTACCAATGGTGACTAAAAATTCTTATTTCTTCTTCCGAAGATCTGATTCGTAATTCTCCTTTCTAACTGTCACATATTTCAGTGTCACGATTAGTACAGAGAATTAGGAATTATATCTCGTCAACAGCTTTTTGCTGAAAAGAAGTCTATTCTCATCACTTGCCTAAAAGATATTGTATTGAAATTGTGAGGAAAAGCTACCTGATTCCAATCACGTATGGGGCTCAAGGGTTTAGCGACAGCCTATCTACTCTTCCAGGCTTCCCTAGTTCAGTTTTGAATGCTAATCGTCTCATCAGATATGTTTAAATGCACTGTTGAGTCAAACAAGACACCTTGGAATGAGGTAAGAGCTACTTTTAAACGCTCAGCACCAACTCTGTGATTCAAGGTGGCTCTGATCTTGTATCTGACTTGTTGGTGATAATTGATACGAGAGTATTTCTTTTACGTCAACATTAATCAAGAATTATGGTATTGATTTAACTTACTCGATTAAGCGTAACCTGCTTAAAGGTATACCCAAATCAAAAACACTTAAATTTTTAATTTTTTTTTAAAAACAGTGAAAAAAAATTAAATATCCCTTGGTTGCGGAGAGGAAACTAAGTACTAGCGTTTTTCACTCGAGGATAGACGTAGCACTAGTGTGCTACTTTTGCCGCGAAAGTTTCTATCAGGAAGACTAAATGGAGAATGAAACGCTTCGATCTGTGTCAAAGAGACTTGGAATAACAAAATTAGATGTCTTGAAGAAAGCTGCCGAGCTGGAGCGATTGATGAATGTTCGTGGTTGCTCTTTGAATTTAACAAGTGTTTCTAAATCTGTGATTTGTCTGGAGATCGCAGCGAACAATTCACAAATTCCAACGAATAGGGTAAGGTACCGGTAGATATAACATGCTTCAATCTATTAATCTGCAACTAAAAACGCATGTCCGTCGCTAGCAACTGGGTGCAACTCATTTTGTTTTCACCTCTTTCAGTTTGAATATGTAAAGGTGAATTTATACGTACTAGTTTATCTCCTAATTGTTTCACTCAACTTTTTGGACAGTTTCTTCCACTAATGTTTGTTGATATACAAGAAGACTAATCCTGCAACATAGAACTTAAAACTGGTCAAATAAGGTGTTTGGAAATAAAATTTGTCTTGAATTTGCAAATCAATAAAAATATGCTCTGACAGCAATGGAACAGTGGGGATTGACATTGCCAAGTCTCCATTTGTCTGCAGGAAAACTAGCTGTCCATTCGTTTGACATACTGGTAAATAAGAGTCTAACATGACAATCTCTAGTAAGTGGACATTCCCCCTATTTTTCTCTGGTGTCTGCTAATGAGAACAATTCCTGTAGTTAGACTGCTCTACCAACAGACATGTTTTTTAAATTCCTGAGGGTGTCTGCTTACAAGAGAGTGTTGATTTTATATCAAATCAGCTGTCAGCCAGCCATCTACTGATGTATAAATCAACTCTTTAGAAAATTGTTTGGATACTGCAGTGCATCTGTTCAATAATAGATCACAGATGATGTCACGGTGGTACTTGATGTGCATCTGAGTGTGCCACTGAGATGTTCTTACCGCGTTTTGACGTCTTCTGTGATATATTCTTGCACAGACCCACGGCAACATGGAATCTCTTTGTTTTATGCGATAAAAAGGCTGTACAGCCCACTGGATTCAAAGGTTTGTTTGGATTGATATCTTCCCCCTCTATTTGAACCCAGATAGATAATCAATATCTTACTAACTTCCTTTTTACAGTTCATACTGTATGTTACAGAGCCTGTTTTATTTTGGTCTGATTTATGGCCTACGCCTTTTGCTCACATATTATTCTCTGAGTAACTTACAATATGGACATTGAACTGGTTTATTAAGAGGTACATTGTATCAACTAGAGCTCTTAGTATACATAATGTGAAAATCTTCACAAATTATCAGCATCAGTTGAGTACAAGTCTCTCACCCTCTTGATTTTTTATCATAGAATGTTGCAATTCAGCTTTCTGGAATGACCAAGAAAGGTTACATCCATGCTTTTAAAGCAATTGAGTGTCTGTTGGGAAAACAAAAGGAGTTTACTATCAAAGATCTTGCTGTACAATTTGGTTGCATGGAGGCTTCAGACCTGGCACAGCAAATCCACCAAAGGTGCATACTTTGCTCTTTACACCCTTTCATCAGTATTCATGTTCTCTATACTGTTTTCTTTACATTTTGTATGGTATCTACAAGGAGAATTTGTCTTACAATTCAGAGTTTCTTGAATCTGTGATCATTTTTGTTATTCTCATGACCTTAATGTTTGATTTGTGAGTGATATTGTAGGAAGAAATCAGATGATTATCACTCTTAGAAATCAAAAGGGTTAAATACCAATGTGTTTGGTGTCATTTGTCCCCCATTGTACCCCTGGTCAATATTACAAATTTAAACCAGTTAAGCGGGTGACGCACCTTGGCAGTTTTAAAAGCCACTTGTGGTGATTTTCAAAAATCCAGAGGTGGATTGTGATTTTTGCTGATAGCATGATTGGCATATAAAATTGCTTATCGCTTTGATCAAATTAGCCTTGATCAGCAAATATAATTGCCAGGTGTGTTGTGGGCTTAAGAAGAAGTGTCTGTAATTTAGGGACAAGGTTTTAAAATTGCATCTAGACGTTTTACTCTGTTTCAAATTTCTTACACTAGGAGAGCCCAATAATTTATTATATGAAAGTTCAATTTAAGGTTATATTATATAATATGTTCTGGTTTTTTTTTGGAAGAAAAAAAAATGGAATGTAACCTAGCTAATACCATCTCTGTGTCACCCTAAAAATTCTGCTGTTCTCTTGAAGTTTGTAATGACAGAAATCTTATACTAATTTGTCAGAATTAAAGTTTGTTCTAAAAATACTCATGTTACAATAAAGAAATATTTGTTGGCTCATTAACCTCTTCAACCCCCACAAGTGACCAAGACATAATTTCTCCTTGCAATATCAATACAATATCAAGCAGACAAGTAATAAGAACAAAAGAAGAATATCAACAAGGGGATTATTAGTTGATCCAATACCAAATTCTTGGAAACAATGTCATAGGAATTGTATAACAGACAGTTAAGAGAAATACTAAATAAATGAATTCTTGGAAATGTTGGAGTTAAGAATGGTGGAGATATATTTTAGGGGGGAGGGGAAGGGAGATGATGGATAGGGATGAATGGATCGGGTATGAATGGAAATGGGATGAATAAAAAGTAGAGAACATTTGAGGAAAAGCAAGCTTAGAGCTGAAAGGGTGCTGCCCTTTAAAACAAACAGAGAGTTTCCAGCTTTTCCAAAACCATTATTGATCATTATGGGTTACACTCTCATTGAATTCCTTACTTAACTGTCAATTGTTTTCATGTTTCTTTCCATTCTAATATCTTGTGTGGTTTATTGTCAGCTCAGTTCATTTTGTAATATTTCTTTGCCACCTTTGAGTTCCATTATTTCCCAAGCCTCTGTAATACTGTACTTTTAATTTTTGTTTTAATATTAGCCAGGGTGGAATTGAACTTACAGTAACCAATCCTAGCGCTCTTATACACACCGGTACGTTGTCTTAATAATTTCTCATAGTTATAAACAGGAGTTTGTACAAGAAGTTGAAGATGTGAGTCACCCAATATTTAAAGCAGCTGCACTTTATACAGCTTGCAGGTAATTGTCTCAAAACTGATTCAGTCAGTTGTTGTTGTTTTTTTTTCTTGCCATCTAATTGACAAATCAACAGTGATTTGGCATGGTCTGTGCACATGAGGTGCTGTCAAGTGAGTCTGCAACAAATTTTGACCACTAACTGTGATGACAAATATCTTTGTTGATAAGAGTGTAGACTGTGCTAAACCATTGTTGATTTGTTTTAATTTACCACTATATTGACCTCAATTACTATTATTCCTTCATTCTGTGACATGTTGTGTGACATGTCGCTTTGAGCAGCCTTGTCTGTATTCTTATTGACAGTGGCAAATTGACCATTCAGATAGTGATATTACTGCCAATTGTGGTAAAAATATGTAATTCAAACTCTGACTCTATTGAATCTTACTTGGTAATTTTTCTTTAGGTATAAGAAAATCAAGATAGACAAGACAAAGTTATTGAGTGTTCTGGGAACCTGCAAAAGGTCAACATTTGACAGTTTGTTCAAGAAGATGGAGAAAATACCAGATATGCTAGAAGCTGGTGAGACTTGCTATGAACAGTTTGCATGATAGTTATAATGAATTTGGGTGGCACAGTTTATAATCAAGTGTCAGTTAAGCGACATAATTGTATGAGAGAAGACCAAATTTTGCTTGTATATGCTGTTCTAAATCAAGCCAGAACAGGGTTTATTTATTTTATAACCCTTCCATTAATTTTCACATCGCAATTAAACTGCGCGTAAAAACACAGTAAAAAAAACCAGTGGTGATCTCATGGTGAATGCGTGTGATTGACACAAGCAAGCAAAAAAAAAGAGTTTGGTTTCCTTCCTTGTAAATAGGAGAATGGAAAAGTTGACTCTTGTGTTGACTATGTTTCTTTTTCACAGAAAAAATCGGAGGACAAATATCGATGCGGACGGGGGTTATTGTGTGATAACTGTCCTGTGATTTTGCACCACGTGACATAAAGTAACCAGTAAAATCGCGCCAAAATTAATGGGTGGGTTATAAGTTAAGTTAACACTTTAACTCCCATGAGTGACCAATGGAAGATGGAATTTTTCCTTACAATATCAATACAGTGTTTTCCAGAAACTGAGATGTGAGAAATAAAGAGAAATAGCAATCAGGACATCATTAGTTGATCCAATACTAAATTCTCCAAACAACATCATGAGAATTGTGTGTCACACAGTAGGAAGGATTACCAAAAAGATCTTAGTTGTGAAAGTGTTAACTTTTGGTGAATAAAGCATTCATCCAAGAAGATTGACTCTTTTCTTTGTCTAACCCTTTTTGCAAAGACATTTTTCAACTCTCTTCATTTGACAATCATTTGTTTCACCCTAACAACAGTAAGCATATTCTCCATACTGTACTCTACACATTTCCTGAGCTGCTGACAAGAAGAATTTGTTTAACAATCAAGAGCTTCTATAGATGGTGATCATTTCCTTTATTCTCCTGACCTTAATGTTTGCTTCGGCGGTGACATTGTGAGGAGAAATTAGATGTTAGTCGTAATCTAGGAGAGAAGTGTAATTGATTTCTCTATCAGATTTTTAAACCAAGAATAAAAAAAAAAAAAATCATTTCAGATCTATATTTAATATATAGATTTCTGGCATCTTGTCAGAAAAAGCATGAAAATATCCTTCTGGTTCCTTCCAAGACCGTGTGGATGTTGTCCTGTGGAGATTATAAGCCACTTCCTTAATTAAGAAAGTATTGAATTAATTAACAAACTGTTTTAAGATTTGTAAGCAAAAATCGCAAAACAGGTATGGAATCACATAAGGAACTTGGTAAAAAATAGCAGTATACAACATGTGACCCTGTGAGTGAATTGAAAAGGGAATAAAATTATACCAACATTTCTAACATTTTCTCTCATATAAATATTACTTTTGATCAAGCTGAAAGTAAGAGGAAGACTTCCAAAAGAGGCTATGGACTTCTACAGAGAGTCAATGAAATAGTGGAAGGTTGGTGTAATCTTAGTGGTCATGCTCTAAATAGTGAAATGTGTAATATCTATACATCCGGAATTATCATTTATGCCCTAATAAAGCTTCAATTTTCTGATTGGATTGTCTCCTCTTCTTCCACCACTCCCCCCCCCCCCCCAACACCACACCACACCACACACACACACACACACACACACACACACACACACACACACACACACACACACACACACACACACACACACACATACACACACACCGCACACACCGCACACACCGTACACACCGTACACACTGCACACACACTAAAAAAGAAAACACCAAAATAATAAACACAGGGCAAAAAAGATATGTACAAATGGTTGAAACGCTTATAGTATGCATAGTATTTCATTAATCTAACCTAGAAACATTTATCAGAAACTTAGGAAATTAGGTAATAGCTTATATATAATAACTAGTGATTTAAAAATTGGTTTTGAGGAGGACATGAGCTTAGTTTGTGAAGAAATCTCAATGGCTTGAGTGTCGACCTACAATAAACATGATCCTGGTTCATATGGGACGTTCTCTTTTGTAGATAAATCTAGCTCATCCAAAAAATCAAAGGAGGACGATGAAGGTACAGACTCTGATGACAGAGAGTATGAAGAGTGGAAAAGAAGAATACTGGAATCGGCAACCAAAGCCATACAGTCCCAAGACAAGAAAAGTACAGACAAGGATAACTCATAGTGTTGTGTATTTTTCTGACCATGGTGTCTTAATAGAATGTATAAAGTATAATATCGTTATATCGTTTCCTTTGTTCCTTCTTCATCAAATGAAGACTTCGGCCGAAGCACAATCGTTCGCATCAAAGTGTCTTTCCTGGTTTTGAGTACATTCTCTGCTGTACAATTTTCAAACGACTGGCTTTTTCAGCTTGAACTTTTCCGCTGGTTGTGCGCGAGAAATCGATCGGTCGGCCAGAATTGGGGTATGATCGCAGTTTTCAGTCCACAAACATGCTGAGATGATAAATTTTTCAGGTATGAGTGAGAAAAAGGTTAGCTAGAGTTGCTTTCACGCATTCTTTGGCGAATAAAAGTTTACCTTATTCTTGCCTTTTGAGCATAAAGAGTTGTCATAAGCGTTTCACTTTAACTGCCACTGACAGATATCAGCGGTATTTATGTGTGTGTACACCTGCCGGTTCTTCTTCCTTTGGCGATTTTTTACTTTTTTACCCAAAATAAGGGGGGACGGGGATGGGTCGCTCCCCTAGATCTACCACTGTAATGACTTAAAGAAAAGGAAATGAAGAGTTCTATGTAAAGAAGAGGCTTACATATTCAGCCAGTAAGATTTCTTCACAAACTAAGCTCGTGTCCTCGCGACCAAAGAAAAAAAATCCCAAAATGTCTTATTTGTGGTTGGTTTAAGCAAATAAAGGGATGATCCCATAAGTGGTTAGAGTGAAATAAGTGTCTTGGGTCAATTCGTGAGTTGGTTTTTTGGTTCTCTGTTAGAGGTGCTTCACTGGCTCGTCAAGGAGTAGGCGGTTTGTGCATTCCTCTAAAAAAGACCCACCGCAGCCAGGCTTGCTATGCCTGACTTCAAATCGCAGTATAGATTAAATGCTGAAAGTCTGTACGAACAGAATCTGAGTTTTGTCTGCGATCGTTAACAGACTCGAAAAATCTTGCCCCCTTTGTAGACACCGGCACTTGACGAAATTAAACTTAAACCCAGGGCGCAATCCCCCCCCCCCCTCCAAAAAAAAAATAAAACAACAAAACGACATAATCAGATTGTGCTGATTCTGGTGATAATGTCGTTTGCAAGACTTTGATCCCGCAAAGTAAAATTCCAGCACAATAGGGATAGAAGCTTCATGGTTTATTTGGCTTTCTTTCCGTGTACATCTCAACTGCATTCAAGATCAATTTCTCTCTCAATCTGCTCTTCATTTCATGTTTCCCTTGATCCATTCATACAGCTCAGCGATGTTAGCGTACACTCCGTAATACTGACCACCACAACCCCATCCCCAGCTGGTTGCGCCCACGAGATGCCAGCGGCCGTCTTTCTCGCAGATGAGAGGGCCTGGAATCATGAGTTAAAAAGTTATCAAAAGATTAATAAAATGACTGGTGAAATGAATCAGTCTTAGATGATGTTTAGAAAAAAGTCAAGTTTATTGTAAGTCCCAAATTATCAAACACCTTCCGCTATTCCGTTATTTTGGCCTTGAAACAGTTTTTTCATGTATCTTGAAAATAATGCACTTATACGGGAGCTAGATGAAACACATAAACTATCAAGCTTGATTTAAGAAGGAAGAATTGCATTTTACCTCCACTGTCTCCATGACAGGCGTCGATTCCTCCCCCTAAATATCCCGCACAGATCATGTTGGAAGTTATGAGCTCTGGTCTGTAGTTTTTCTTACAGTCTTCGTCTCCGACTAAGGGAACCCTCGCCTCTCTAAGAACAAAAGATGTGCTTCCTCGTCGACGGGTGCGGCCCCAACCGGTGATGACGCATTCTGTATCTGGAGAAAGACGGGACAAAGGGAGATTTTCGCCGAGTAACAACTATTCGTGCAATTTCAAATAGAGAGACTGAGAGAGAGAGAGTAGTGTGCTCCAGTAGCCACGCAACTTTTATTCCGTCTTTCGTGGGTATACATAAAATATTTACTACCTAACGCGTTTTGAAACACCAAAGAGTAACCTAACCGTTGTGATGACTGTCTTTAAAAATGCTCAGAATTCGACTATGGGCGCCGCCATTTTGAAAAACACCCTAGCAACCTGGCCGCTCATGCCTCTCTTGCCTGAATGGCGTCAATCTCAACAGCATCCAAAGTCGAAGGTTAAGCACCTTTGAAGATCACTTCTTGAAGGTTAGGTTACTCTTTGGAATCTCAAAACAAGATTACTGTCACAATTACTAAGACACCTTTGAGATGTAAAGATAACGATTTTATGGTCTCTGAAGCATAGTTCTGTTGAAGCGGAAGATGTTAAGACATTCACTCTGATCAAAAGATGATCTCTTGCTCTGATCTTTCATCTCATTTTTCACCGTGAAGGATGGAACACGCTTGTCGGCCTTAAACCGAGGGATAGGCCCCAGAATCCTTCATCTTGAAGTGAATCTTTACATATTTTACAAAAGGTTTTGGCACATCCGAAATGTCGTGAAATTAGCAGATTGTGCGATTCAATCCAGAACGGTTTTGCTTAAAGAAACACCGACAACCTTTTCTAGTGTTTTTCTTTTTTTTAAATTCAAATGAAATTTCCAGCTTTGGTAAAAATGATCACATCTTCACACGGTTGACATTCACTCATTCAATGTCAGGACTCGATCTCTCCTGTTTCGCGGCAGCGGTCATTCGATAAATTTCAGTAGAACGTTGTTTCTGTATTGGAGTTAATCCAGTTAAGGTGCATTATTGTTTTAACCTGCCCTGCAAGATAAGTTTTTGACTAGAGGACAGGAGAAATTGTATGAATAATCACTAACTTCTTAGTTACCTGGAGGAAAATCAGTGTTATTGCTTTGTAGACATGCTGGTCCTACGTGGCTATGGAAACTGGCGGGAGAGGCCAGCTTAATGACAGCAATGTCGCTATCGTGAGGAGCCGCTACACCGTAGGAAGCGTGTCTATAAACGGCGGCTATGTCAATTTCTTGTTCGTCACCTTCGTCCGTTCGGATATCATGTTCACCAAGGCGAACCTGTGTTCAAAGCAATGATGATTCTAATAACGGTAACGATAATGACCGTAATAAGAATACAGTAACTAGAATAGTCGACTTGTTCGCAAGATGAAAATAACTTATCGATTAAGTTGTACCCTAACATCAGTATTCCTTCTCTATACACTTCCTTTAGTAATGACAAGGAGAAATTGTTTAGCAAGCAAGAGTTTCTTTAATTAATTATCATTTCCTTTATTTTCATGGCCTTAATTTTTGGGTCAGGGGTGATATTGCTGAGAGAAATTAGGTGCTAGTTATTCTTTGGCGCTAAACTTTTAACGTTTTAAAGTATGGCAAGGAAAAAATATCAAAGTAGATTGAAGACAATGTAAAAAATTTTAAATTTACACCTCTATCTTGCGATTAAAAGTGTGTTTAAAACTATTTGTACTAACTGAAGTTAGGATAAAATGTCTCAAAAGTTTTGTGGAGGAAAAGCACTCGTTTGGCAAGGAAAAAAGAAACGAACCTTTCTCAGTTAGGATGAACATCTATCACACAATCTTCTCTGTGAATCGACATCTTTCTTTTTTCCCGCGTGATTTAAATACATCTTAAGTCTGTTCTCATTCCGACCGGGCTTAATAGCAACTATTCCCAGACCCTTTACGACATTTCTTATCTAAGCGGTATCCCAGACCCTTTACGACATTTCTTATCCAAGCGGTATCCCAGACCCTTTACGACCATTCTTATCCCAGCAGTATTGTATTCAAGAGCTAATAACCAAAGAGTCCGTGGTATTCGTGACTCATTCAGTAGAAGTTGGACATGTCTGAGCTCGCAAACTCAAGGGGAATTAGATTTTTTAATTTTCTCCCGCACTCGCCGATTGTAGCAGATGAGAAACATATTGCTTCCATACCCACCTTGTAGTCTTTGACGAATGGGTCGGTGTCGGAGGGAATGCAGTGTGCGGCAGTAATCACGTGATACGCAGAAACCAAGGTCCCTCCACAAGTTAGGGCAGTGCAATTTTTACACAGGATGGCAACTTGCCAGGGCCACGCCCCCGGGATTGCAACCTTTCCCCCTACGATAACACCGGGAGCAAATCCAGAGGATGCAGAAGTCTCGTTCATTTTCACCCCACAAGTGAATGAAGGAGGAGGAATGGGATCTGTCGGGCGATCACGTGCTAAAGCTGTATTATGAAATAAAAGCATCCGTATGAAGAATAAATGTTACTGAAACAACAGGGGAAGCATTGCTTGAAGTCTCTTTTGGTTTACTGCGTTGTTTACCTGCGATTTTGGGTGTGCTTTTGTTAGCTATTTCTGGTAGCCCAGATCTGATTTTTGAGACATACAAATCTACGTAACTAGTCCGTGTGTTTTCAACCTGCTTTTAAATGGTAACCGTAACCCAATCGATGTGGCATACAAAAAATATATATGTGCCCACAAACGGGCTTTTTTTTTTATCAAATATAACTCAAAAGAAATCGTTTGACGGACTTCAAATTAGTAAACCCTTACAAGTTGCAATTTGGGTCTCGGTTTCGCTCTGGATTGGTTGTTTGTTTCTTGCGCAGCACATCCTGACCCTTATCAAAGATAAATTTCTACTCGTACCCGGTCGCTGTTCATCGATTTGAAAAGCGTGTATGACGCGTGGTGAGCCAAGCGCGCCGGAAGTGGTGCCAAGAGGTGAGGGAAAATAGACGCTAAAAAATTCACAACGTAGCAACTGGATGCAAGTTTGGAAGATGTAGTCCTACACCTTTAACATTATTAAAGAAGAAACCAGTCTTATGACATAATAAAATCGCGCTTACACTGTTTACAAATGAATGGTAGGTAACGTGAGCAGCGATAATCGAACCAGGTTCCATCCTGGGTACTCATGTAAACGCAGTCCTCATTTCTGCTCCAGTTATTAGGCTCGCGTCTTGCCCATTTGGTGTAGGTTAAGGGACTGTTATCCTCCCATCTTTCAAAAGATAAGATATTGTTGTAATGAGCATTGCTTAAAAAGAAATTTAAGTCTACACTGGAGGCAAGTGGTCCATCCAGCCCGAGCTTATACTGGCCCCAGGAGCATGAAATGACTACGGGTATTGCTACTCCCCCGGAGGTTTCCCTGATATTTCGTCGGCACCCATTTTTACTTTAGGTTGGAGAGAGGCACTGTTACAGTAAAGTATCTTACTGAAGAGCGTATTAAAAGGACCTGACAAGATCTAGAGAAACTTTTAATCGAGTGTCGAAAGTAATCTGGGATTGCTTTTGTTTTATTTTTGCTCTGTGATTGGTCCAGAAAACTCGCGCCATCCTCTCGACCAATTAGATGCAAAGTAAGAAAAAACGCGACGTGGTCATTTTTTGTTTTCCCGCGCTTCAGGCAGTTTACATGTTTCACTTTGAGTTCCCATTGGCTAATGGTAATGGAACCTCTGTTCTAATGGTTGATGGGATACCTTTAGTTTTTCTGAATTTGCAGTATTGAAAATTTAGGGTAAGCATTAAAAGCTTAAACTGATGAGCTTTAGAAATCAACAACGCTAAATTTCTTCCCATATGGATTCTGCGTATGGAGAACGCTCAAAACTTTAAATTACTTACGAGAACGTGCTTGAGGAAGATCGTTTTAATCCAATCCAGTAGCCATACATGCCCTCAGAATAACGCCGCATTAGCGAATGTACTTCCTTTTGCTCGTCTAGTGACGTGATGCTCACGAGGCTGGCACTTGATGCTTGACACACTTTACTTGCGTCAGCCCAAGAAGACATTCTTCGAATGTCACTATAAACTTTATAGCAGGCGGTGCTTAGCTCATCCCATCCGGGTGGACACTGGGGTTTACTTTTCTCCAACTCTACGGGTGTGAAGTGAGATGTTTGTAAGCCAATGTAAGGGCTGAAAGACTTTTCACTGCACGCGAATTGGTGAAATAACAGGATTCATTATGTCAGTATATAAACAACAGCGTACAGTTACCACGTATGCTTGCAGATTTCTCTGCGGTAGTTCCTATTCTGAGAGGTGAAGAGTCTTTCCCAAAGAGAAGAGTTCGTGAGAACAGGCTTCAAAACTTTGCCTGAGTCTAGAGCATTGATTGGTGAAGATCACTATTCGTTTCCTAGCAAGTGATTGGTTTAATTTTTTTTAGCGATTCGATAGATTTTTCCCTAAATTTTCATTGGCAATTTAATCAAGTGGTGAGCAAAATTGTAATCCGGCTAATCTGGTCGGACATATCTGATGCTAAGTAGGATTCTATTTTTAAATGGACCCCCTTAATTTCCACTAAATCTGAGTTAACACCTTGAAGAGTTAACCGCGGCAATTAAATCTTACCAATCTCGCACATGAAAGGATGGCCCCACCCAGAAGCCCCAGTACAGCTTGCGTCCATCCATCCACCACTGTATTTAAACATCTTGACGCAATTCTCGTCTCCAAAAAAATTGTCAGGCTCCTTCGTGGACCATTTGGTGTAAGTAAGTGGTTCTCCATTCTCCCAACGCGAGAATGCCCCTTGAGAGTCTCGGCGAAGCCCGATCCAAACTGCGTAGTCTCCGTAAATTCGCTTAGTTAAGCTTTTGACGAAGTTAAGTTCATTAGCGTCGTTGATGGCGACGAGAGATGCACCATCTCGTTGACAGCGAGCTTTTGCAGCGTGCCATAACATTTTGGCATTAAACGATTTGTAGCACGATCTACCAAATTTAGTCCACCCAGAGGAGCATCTTGACTCTGTAAAATATTTTAAGATATACGATCGAGTATTATAAGACAAATAAAGTTAATTCGTATTCGAGGATGTTTTTACTTTGATTTTAAAACAAATATGCCCAAATTGATTCAGTTTTTTTTATTCATTGTCGGAGTTTTTTTTTTAACGCATAAAAATGCTTTTGAATTAAGGATATTTTGATTTTCTACATTACAACTGCATTAGCTGTATTCGATTTATTGGAGCCAAACACATGCTTCTCGTGTGAATAAGTGTTAAAACTACTAGAATAGCAGACCCTAATTATCAAGAGCTTGCCAAAAAGGGATGCTTCTAAATTCTAATAGCACGCTGTTGTAAGACTTGTGTAAGTTAATCCTTCTTTTCATCGCGGTGAATGATATATCATGATATCCACGCGGAAATATTAAACGACTAAAACGGTATGAAGTTGAGGAATTTATTTCCTTGTAATTTTCATTCTTCAGTTTAAATTTTGAGAGGGGAGGGGGGCAGTGAGTCCGATACTATTGTATTCAGTATTAAAAATCATTTCTTTCTCACTTCTGACTGCTACCGGAAGCGATAAAAAAATACACTTTGATGGAACACTTGGGTCCATAAGACTACGTAGCAAGGACGTGATGTACTTTATTTTTACGTCAGAGGTTATCGTACCCAGACCTTCCACGGTTAAGCAAGGTAAGATCTAGGTACGAGGTAAGGTTACACTAACACTGACCTTTTAAAGGTATGACCTTTGATGTCGTATGTAATGTGGATGTAGTGGGGGTTAAAGGCTGAGCTGCTGCAATACACGGACCAGGATAGATCGAGATCTCATCTAGAGCTATATCACTTCTGTATCCCCTACCACGAGTAGCTTCAAATACAACCTGCGTGAGATAAACCAGTCAGAGCATTACGAAAAGTGGTGAACACAATGAACCATTTATGATCAGGAAAGTAATATTCAAGGGGAAAAGTACAACTTCGAGGTAGTGCGCCATTAAAATATGTATGATTTTCCAGTTTGAGCATTTTTGCTGGAGGGTCACACAAACCTCGTCTACTAATACTTCGCTCCCTTGGTGCTAATTGTATAAGTTTCCCTCATGTCCTCTTCGTACGAAGTGAGTATATTTGAGCCAAAAACCCATGATTCCCTATAATTATACTGTGACTTTTATTTGCCCCAGTAGGTTGCATACCTGAAATTGAGCTGATGTTTCGACGTTGATCTGCATAGCATTCCATGTATCTCCCCTGTCAGAACTGTCTTCCCACATAACCTGCTCCATGGATCCGACCTTACCGTAGACCTTTAGAGTCCCCATATCTTTTCCATGCATGTTGAATCGGAACGCCACGCAGGTCCTGCCAGTAACAACTGGAGAGAGAAGGCGGGCCCGATGGCCAGGTCTCCGAGGACGGGAAGCTTCAGCATAAAGGTAGTAACCTGTTAGAGAAGGAGGCAATTGAAGCTCATCAGCGAGTGTTGGTTGGAATTTTGTAGATTGCAGGATTTGAAACAAATGCTGGGCACTGAAAACGATTGTAAACATACATATCCCTCCCAGGATGGGGTCATCTCTCATTGGATAAAGCAATCATATGGTGAATGGAGTTGGGGGTAGAGGGATAAATAGTTGTTCCAAAAATCTCGCACAGATTTCAAGCATTTTGGGGAAAATCGTTTTCTCATGTGTCATCATACAACTGGGGCTAGTCAGTTACGATTATCAACATCGTCTTAAGGTGGCCAAAGGCATGGGCAGATAATCAGTTGAAAGCCATACTATATTTATGCCCTGGAGAGAGTCGAAAGACGCGCATCCAGGTATGCCCTTGGCGAAAATGGCAAAGACCTGTCTTATCAGGAAAGATTGGATATTCTACGTTGGCCTGCACTAGAGAAGCGAAGAGAGTATTTATCACTGGTGGAATGTTTTAAGACAGTTCATAGTTTAAATGGTCTAAATCCATCTTTGTTTACTTATGCTAGTGCCTTTCGTCCTCTCCGCTCTAATCATTGTTACAAATTGAAAGTCAAATCAGCTAGATTAAATTGTTACATGTATTCATTCTTTGTCAGAATCGTAAACCTGTGGAATAAATTACCTAAAGACGTAGCTGAAGCAGAACCTCTGCGAATATTTCAGACCAAAGTCAAGAATTACCTTTTGAAATAATATTCTATATAGTTTTTATAGTAAGTATTGTAAATAGTTAAATCGCAACTTAATGTTCTTATATTTTGTATATTCAAATAGATGTTTAACTAGATGATTATTTTGGAAACACCCTCGATAGGGCTAACCTTTGGTGTCTCCATTTCTTTCAGATAATTTTGTTTTTGCGATTTTATTGAAATAAAGAATTATTTGCTTCGACGAAGGGCTAACGCTCGAAACGTCAGCTTTTGTAATTGTTACGGTGGCCAATTTACCATTTCAACTTTGTTGATATATCTAAATTATTTCGTTACTCCAACCGACGCAGCTCCAAACAGTTTCTTTCGAAACTATCAGCCTTTATTATTAGTATATACGGGAAAGATTTTTCCAGCCTACCATTTCCCGAGAAATCAGCTGTTGGTCCTGTACTGGGGTTACTGCCTGTTACACCCTTATTCAGAGTCCAGTCGAATTCATCATTGGGACGGTTGTCTTGAGTGAATCCACACAACGACCTGCTGTCAAAGTTGCAGGACACTGAGCCAGCTGGAAAAAAAAATGGAGGATTTCATGCGATAAATTCAAAGTACAAAACTACTCCATGACGGGCTTCATGGAGAGGTCAATCCTCGCATCTAATAATTTTTTTTAAGAACAAATTTTGCTTTGCCTCAGAGAAAAGCCAAATAATTTCGAGTACTTTCATAAAAATCTGTAGAATAGGGCAAGGAGTTTATCAGCCTCTCTTTAGTACCCTCCTTTTTACGAATTCTTTTATTGTTTTTGTCTCCTCTTTAGAAGTGGAGAGATCAGCTGTTTCCATAAAAATCTAGAAAAGATAGGGCGAGAAATTTATCAGCCCCTCTTTAGTAACTCTCCTTTTCACAATATTTTGATCGTTTTTGCCTCCTCTCTAGAAATAAGTGTCGTTGAACTATTCAAAATGCATTACTTTATTCCTGTTGAAAGACACGGAGATCTCACAAAGTGAAGGCCATATAATATTCTCGTAAGTTTTCTTGAGCATGCTTGACAACTAACCGCTGTTTTGGAAATGAGCCCGCACTCCTCCCCTGAACTGACGCGAGGATCGAAATCAAGCCATGAGATAGTTTGCGATTTCGAGAATCAAAAGGAGATATTTCATGATTAAGAGTTGCTATACTGAGCATGTCAAAACCTTTCCATCATAGCAGACCGCGTACCTGGTAATACTGATGGAGTAGTTTTGATGGTTGTAGGGGGCTGGGTAACGACTGCGAATTGATTGCAGTTTCCTGGTTTTAATCTGATTTCGTCTAGAGCAATGTCTCCGGCCCAACCAGTGCCTCTCTCTGCTTCTAAAACTACCTGAAATATTTATAAAAAGAATGAAAACTGATTAGATGAGAAAAAAGGCCAAAGCTGCTTAGTTAACCATCTATTTTACTCTTCCTTAAACATGCAAAATTTAGTGCGAAGTAAAAAGAAAAGAAGTTGAAACAGATTAGGTTTTTTCTGCGTTTCTGGCTCTCCAAAACCTTTTGATTAAGATTAGACACTTTCTTGATAACTTCGTTCACGTTTAACTGTGCTTTTGACTCTCCAAAAGCTCTGCATTTGCGTTATATTTTGCACTTCTGGGCACTCAGTCAAACAAATACTTCCCTTTTTTTCTGGTAGAATAACAGGCAGCCCGATGTCCCACCAAGGTCAAACGAGATGAAACCTTAAAACGCATCACATTGAATAGAACAAATGTTTCCTAGTTCAAAATGTCAGACACAAACCAAATTTAAAAAGTGTCATGTCCTTATCAACAGAGCCATCGCAATATTAAACAATTTTTAAAAGGTGGCTCTACACCTAGTAAAACCAAGTTTGAGATACCAGGCATGGTGCTTTTATGAAGCCGGTTGGTTGCTATGATAACGTACCATGTCAAGAAATCACACTTAAAACGGAACATTTATCCACAAGCGAAAACCTGTGATGTAATTAATCGATCAAATACTTTGTGTTTAAAAATTACGTGTTAGCTTAATCTTTGATCTTTGCCTCATTTGAAAAGATTTAGCGAAGTCCCAAAAAGTTTACCTGGTAGGCCTGCGCGCCCTTAATGTTGACTTCGACTTTATACCATTTTTGTCCTCGGTCGCCTGTGATGGAACCTAAGTTGGTTCTTAGTGTACCCACAAGCACAAAAACATGTAAAGCTCCCATCTGAGAGCCGTGCATGTAATAATAAAATTGAAGGCAGTAGTCACCAATCAAACTCAGCGAGAAAAGCTGGGCACGGTCTCCATTTTGACGCGGAAATGAAGCCTCGGCATAGATGTAGTAGCCTGAGGAAGAAACGCAACGCATAACTCAAGTAAGTATGAAGCACTGCGTCAGCAAAATCCTCTATATGAGTGAGCGTTGTAATGACTAGGTGGCGCGTACAGGCTGTCAGAGCCAATTTGTCTCACACGAGTTACAGCAGCTAGTAAGTAACGGTGTTTTAAAAGCAAATAACATATTTTGGTAAAGCTAAAACCAGAATGTTAGATCAACAGGATACCTGTACTTTAATACGCTTTGTATTCGAAGAGTGTCGAATTTTCTTTTTACTATCTTTTGTTTCTTTTTACACATTTCTACGAACATTCGAAATTGAATGTTATTCATACATCCTTTAAGCTTCAAGAACTTGAAAATATAGTTGCATTGATTGTTGATATTTCATTTCGTAAAGAGGCAAAAGAAGATGTTCCAGTACAAGAGCAATTTGCCAACCTGAAGATGAAACATCAGATTTCGGTCCAGTTTCCGGCCCGCTTGAGGTAACCCCTTTGTTTAGAACCCAGTCAAACTCGTCACCATTACTCTGGGTAAACTGACACAAAGTCCTTGTATCAAAGTTGCAATACACTAGAAAACATTCACAGAAAAAATTTAGTCTCAAAGGAGGGAGAGGGGGTGGTGGTGGGTGAGCTGTGTGTGTGAGTGTGTCTGTGTGTGTGTGTGTGTCTGTGTCTGTGTCTGTGTGTCTGTGTATGTGTCTGTGTGTGTGTGTATGTGTCTGTGTGTGTGTGCGTGTGCGTGTGTGAGTGTCTGTGTGTGTGTGTGTGTGTGTGTATGTGTGTGTGTGTGTGTGGAGGGGGGGTAAGTCACACGGTGACGTTATGAAATACCCATTGTTACCTTCTCCACGAGTGGGTGGTTGAGGTGTAGGCTGGACCGGAGTAGGTTTTATGACAGGTGGAGCAGGTGTAATCGGTGATGCCTTGCATTTTCCAGGGACTAGTTTAATTTCATCCATGGCAATATCACCTCGGTAACTGTTACCACGAACTGCCTGAAATGCGAGCTGCAATTTACACATAAGTAATAATAAGTAATCCGAAAATCGCTGAGTAGAACCATTTCAAAAGAGATCAATACTTTTATCATTAACTTAAAATGGTGTCAATTTTTTTTCTATCGTCGCTTTTCTATGTCGCTATTCGTTCGTCATTGAATTGAAAGTCAGTAAAAACCGTTCTGACCGATCGTTGGATACAGCAGTAAACTTGTCCACAATCAACACTTCAGATGAAAAAAGCGCTCGAGGGGTATTACCCTTCAACGAAGAAAAGATCCTGATAAACCGGGTTACACAACTCGGGAAAAAACGAATTCGAGCTCGTACTCGTCGTTACCTGGAACTGCTCGCGACCTGTCAACGAGTACTCCGCCGAGTACCACCGATCTCCTTTGTTACCGTCGACGGAAAACACTGGAGTGTTTCCCGACGCTGAAGTTTTGTAAACCCTCAGGGATCCAATGCCAGTTCCCAGCATGTGGAAATGCATACGAAGACAAAAAGATCCTGTCAATTGAGGAGACAGCAGAACAGCTTTGTTGCCTTCTACGCGAGGTCTGGATGTCTCGATGTAGACATAATAACCTGTGGAAAAACGTTAGTCAGCAAGGGCCAATATGAAGGGGGGAGGGGGATAAAAAAAACTAACGGGGTTCTGAAAATAACGCCGCTCCGAAGATAACGGTTTCTGACATGAATTTTTTTCTCTCTGTAGCTGTTTAAAGAGGATTTCTTGAAGTCGTTCGTGAATGACCTACTGAATGACAACCTTCGCTTCTTCTGATCAGATGGGTCCTGCAATGGGGATTAGAGAACGCTGCAGAATTCAAGAGAGATTCAAAGCACTATTTTACTGCCCTTATGACATGCCGAGTCTCCGCCGAGTGGAAACCTTCCAAAATGCGATAATTCAACGGTAATAATCAAGTCAAAGAGCTGACCTTTTCCAGACATATCTGTATTTGGCCCAGTCCCACTGCTCCTTGTGGGACCTCTATGAACGGTCCAGTCAAAGTCGTCTCCAGTCCTTTCCTGAGTGAAGTCGCACAGCGAACCAATGTCAAAGTTACAATACACTTATGGAAAAAAAAGCAAAATCGATTAACGGATATCACTTTAATCCTAGAAAGAAGACAACTGCTACTTTGACATTTCCTGATTCCCTGATATCATACTTATGACTATTAATCAAGTTTCGGTTTCCATACGATACTGACTTGTGTTGATAGCCAAAATCTAATCTTTTATCGTAACTTAACGCGATTTCCCTTACGAGAAGCTATAGGTTTCCAGGGAGGAATTTGTTGTGATCTGGTGGACTCGGAGTCAATTGGGGTGGCCATTCATCGGCACTCCTCCCTCCCCCCCCCCCACTCCATCTCTTCTCACTCTCTTATTGTACGAAATTACTCACCGACAAAATTCTCATCTGGACCCGGAGCAACTGGCTCTAAAGGAGGAAAATTAATCAAGTTCAGCTTGATACCCTTTTCAGATAGAATTTCCTTTACTGAGTAATTTTTCGATTGAGTGTCGAAAGTGATCCGGAATTGGTTTCGTCTTTCTTTACTTCAGTCTATGATGGTCCGGAAAACTCGCGCATCTTTTTCGATCAATCAGATGCAAAACTAAATTCCATCACGTCTACTATCACGAATTGGTTACCCGCGTTTTCCCGCGCTTTAGCCAATTTGGTTGTTGTCGTTGTTTTTTTTAGTTCTCATTGGCTCTGCGAGGTGTTTTCCTCTGATTGGCCATTGCGATTACTTACTCACACATGATATGGACTTCTTGTAATTCAAACGAAGGCAGATGGTAATTCGTACCTAGATCCTACCATTTACCTGTGACTGTAATCATTGTAGGTCTGTGTACGAGCCTAAGCAGATTGTAACTGTCTTGGTGTTTGCACTTTCTACGGTATTCAAGATCAAAACTTACTTGTAGGACACTTGTACAACTTATTGATCTGCCGAATGTCATTAGCACTGAGTTCGTTCCGCTGACCCATTTGGTTCGATCCACTCTTCAGTCCCATTATGGTTGGTCGTCCATTGCGGCTAAAGCTATCCGGCCCATAATGCATTATGCTGCTATAGTCGTAAGGTTCTCCCAAATGCTGGATCACGCCCTGATCGAATTTGTCGAAATTGTTTTCTTTGCCTGATGGAATACAATCGTGTGCACAGTTTTTGTGTATTTACATTTCTAAACTCTCCTAGGTGTTTTTGAAAAATATTAAGTTGCAAGATCGAGGCCTAAATGCAAAAAGAAAAAAAAAAAAAAAAACCAACAGCAACAGAAAAAACGAAACAGATAAAAAAAAAAAAAGTTAACGAGCTCAAACGTATGTGTGTGGCCGAGGAGAAAGTAAAGGATGAATTAAAGTAGGACTCAATTTAAAGTGGCTACAAAAAGCGGACTTGGTAAAAAAAAAAAAAAAAGAAAAAACAGTTGGCAAACATGGGAAGAAGGATTCAAAACTTGCTTCTCAACTAACCTACCGACCTCAGACCGGCTCTGTAAAGTGTCTTTGCGAAGTTTGATTAGAGCTTCTATGCTACATTTTCAATGATGATTCATAGGCGCTCGCTTATTAACAAAGTACCAAAAAGCCCTCTATCTCACCTATTTCAATGTTCTCGTAGAGAATCTTGACATAACTGTCTCTGTCTGTCCGTGATTGTTCGTGAAAAAAGCCAATCGCGTGCGCTATTTCGTGGATGACAATGCCCTTGAACCAGCATTGGCGGTGAAGGAGTATTTTCTGCTCTCCACGTGCCGTGCGACCTACAGATGACGCGCACCTGGCAGTCAAAAGTAGCAATAAATTTGTGAACCTTGTACTTTTTGATATGGTGTTTTTCATTGGGGGAAAAATAGGTAACCAGACGTTCTTTGCGAAGGAACCCAGAAAATGCGCATAAAAAGGATAAAGCTTAATACTTAGCAGCGGGATTCTACTTCGGGCGCCTCATGCAGTAGATAAACAGCAGCAACTTGCGATGATTGACAGATTATACCGAAAACATATTTCTGTAAACGAAAGTTCGGTCGTAAACGAGATTTAGGCTAAACAGTTATCGGTACAATATATTTTTACGTTGAAAACCATTAAATGGTCTGTTTCAACGTAAAATACTTTGTTTTCATATTAGCTCAATTGTATATAGCAAAGACCATGCTTTAGTAAGGAAACAGAATGAATGACAAACATTGATTCAGTTAAAGCGAGACTTAATTACTACATCTCGGGTTTTCATAGTTTGTTGTGAAGCACAAGTTGGCAACAACGCAGACATAACAACAGCGCACAGATAAGTGTCTAACACCTGGTTTAAAACTTTACGGCAACTGATACTGCTCGGAATACCATATCAAGCTGTGCTTTATATTTCACGCGTAAAAGAAAAAGTTACCAAACCTTGACACTATGTGTTTTTTCCTTTACATCTATCCTCTCTAAACCATTTGAATCTGTCGTCGATTTTGATCGCTATCATAGAGAGTAAATACTTATTCTTTTAAACGCAATACACATGCCACCATTGCGCACGCGCATGCCTTTGTTATGCCATAATTTCCTGCTTACCCGCCACCGACCGTAAACCTAACGTAATTTCTTTGAGTGGTCCTGGAGACGAACTTCAGGCAGGTCAACCTATGATAATCTTTGATGGCATCTTTGATGGCTTTGACGCCCTTCTTTCCTGCGTTTGAAAAATATAAACAAAGAAGTAAAATGTTTCAGAAACGATTAAGTCTTTAGAAAACAAAAACATATTTTACAAACTTAAGCTTATATTAGTTAAGAAAATGAAAGAGACAGAAAAAATGAGCCTTATATAGCGTGGTCAGCGTACTTTAATTGTGGGCGCTTTTACCACCGAGCACATGGTTTTAACAGTGTTGTGTTGTAATCGTTTTCTCAAGGACGAGTTTCGCTTG
Organism: Stylophora pistillata; assembly: GCF_964205215.1. Taxonomy (NCBI): domain Eukaryota; kingdom Metazoa; phylum Cnidaria; class Anthozoa; order Scleractinia; family Pocilloporidae; genus Stylophora; species Stylophora pistillata. The sequence continues at coordinate 7,585,109 of NC_142521.1, read as the reverse complement.
TTGTTAATTAAAGCACAATAACTTCGAATCCTCTCATTTCTACGAGTCTCGAATGAGATGAATACAAGTTTGTGCATGTTAGGAAGCAATGCTTAATTAGAGGTTTATT